>NC_142797.1:2868357-3034767 GCF_049724085.1 Artemia sp. Qi Xiang Cuo | reverse complement strand
TACTATACAATAATTATTATTGAAATAAATAAATTTTTGAGGTTCCAGAGCTCAGGGTGCAAGACCAGGTTTGAGAATTAGCACTAAGAAGACTAATTGCTTAGGTTAGAAATAAATGAGGGTGGAGAAGTGATGTTAAGCAGCGATAAAATTGATCATAAGGGTAGCTTCACTTAGGTGGGTAGTATCAGAGGAAGCGCAATAGCGCTGCCTAAGTACAGTACGATATGGCTTCAATATATTATTTTGTTTTATTAGGTCACTTCGCATAGAAGAAGTTGTCTTAAGAACTTTGGAGGGGGCAAATTTGTTTGGAAATTGAAAGTTCTAGTGGTATTTAAAAGAGTCAGAAGAGATTAGAGGGTAACGAGCCCCTCTTCTGTGCCTTCTTTTTCCACCTTCCCCCGCTCAATCCCTAAGGACATCCAATAAGACTTTTAGATAGCCATTTTGTAGAAAAAAAAAAAAAAAAATAGTCGACCTGTACTATAAATATTTTTCCGATGAGAAAATAACCCTCAGAGCCCTTGAGGCAAGGGCCGCAAGTTAAAAAGTGGCCCATTGTTTACATATCAATAATGTTACTAGGAAAAGGGGATATGTTTGATCCTGAGTCTTCGAAAAGGGAAAGGGTATTAAGCTGAAACTTTCACGGGTTGTTGAGGTGTATATTGAAATAAGTCGAAACACACTATGTGCATGCCGATTTGCAATTAGTTGGTATTTACAATATCTCAGGTATGGTTGAGGGTATTAAGTTAAAACTTTCATGGTATGTTGAGGGGATGAAACACTAAGACATAAGACTGGTGGTTTAAAGGTTGCCTTCACAGTATCTTGGGATAGAATATGGATATTAATTTAAAACTTCCATGATATGTTGAGGGGGTGTTGAACAAAATCAAAACACAAGGTTATTCTGGCTGTCAGAAGGGTATATGTGCAAAATCATAGGAAAGGCTAAGGCATTATGTTTCAAGATTTCAGGGAACGTTGAGAAGGATAGTGAAATAAATCAAAAGACGCTATTTGTATTAAGGCTGGTAGAAGGTTTTATCTGCAATATCTGAGGAATAGCTAAGAGTATTAAATTGTAACTTTGATTGAATGTTGAGGGGGATATTGAACTGAATCAAAAGACACTATATGTATTCAAGTTTTCAAAACGGCGTATCTGCTATATCTCAGAAGCAGCTAAGAATATTAAGTTGAAACTTTAAATACATATTGAGCTAAATCAAAAGACATTATGTGCATCCAGGTTGTCAGAACAGCATATCTCCGGAACAGCTAAAGGCATTAAGTTGGGACTTTTAAGGAATAATGAGGGAGAGCCTGAACTAAATTAAAAGTCACTATAAGCATCGAAGCTGTCAAAGGGCACACTTGCAATATTTCGGGAAGGGCTATGGTCATTAAGATGAAACTTGAATACTCTCTTGTTCGTTAATTTTCGTCTCTTTTGTTACTTTGCATGAAAACCAGACAGATGCAACATGCAATTGCAAATATTGCAATATACACAGTCTTTAGTCTTTATGAAATGAATTTCAATAATTTCAAATGCAGTTTCCCAATTGTTATTTCTTTCATCATTCGTATTCAAAAATTTTATTTTGAAGTTGAATGGAATTATAGAAGGAGGGGTACAGAGGGAGGGGTAGGGAGGTTTTTAGATAAGATTTTCTTAATGTATAATACTCAATTGTTGAACACCTAATAGATTAAAGAAAATACAATATTATTTTTGAAAAAATTTACCCCCCCCCAAAAAAAAAACCTTCTTTTGAGACAAAATTTAGATATAGACTACTATGTACAAGGTTGGGGAATTAAAGACTGAAACGAAAGTTACCCCAAAAATAGGATACATAAAAAGTTGTGAATATTTGCCTATAGGGGGGGGGATAGGGGGCTATCATTTTTAAATGATAATACCTAATTTTTTTTATTGAAAGCAGGGATACCAAAAAGGTAGTTTTTTTTTTCATTTAAAGTTGAGACGGAAGAAAATGATATAAAATTTACTGGGAAACCATTGAAATATTTTGATAGACCCAGGGCCCCCTATTGGGACTTGTTCATTGTCTTGGGTATTTGCGATTCCTCATAGGCTACTGGCCTAATTTTGCTTTTGTGTGTGCTCCCTTTTAATTAGCTTCTTTGGATCTTATTGAATGCCGTGGCGAATCTATGACTCAGTTTTCCAATAATTTGAGGTATATCGGAATAATTTTGACATTTTTGTTGTTCTCTTTCTACCCCTTTACTCATACCCTCATTTTATTTTTTTTTTTCAAGGAATACTAAGCTGTTTAACGTTATATTGCGTGTTTATTTGAACCATATAGTGACCTAGTTAATTATTAAGTAATTTTTTTTTTAATGTAAAGCTGAGACGGTATCCTATCAAGGTGGTATCCAGAAGAGGGGGGGGTAGGGAGCTATTATATTCAAATGATAATACCTCGATTGTTTTTTTGAAAGCAGGTATGCCAATATAATTATTTTTTATTATTTAAAGCAGAGATGGTATCCTATCAAGATGGTATCCATAGAGGGAGGGCATAGGGAGTTATTATATTTAAGTAATAGTACCTTGATTTTTTTTTATGAAAAGCACGGATGCCAAAAAGTTGAAAAGCTGACAAAAATTAACAAGATTTTTGTGAGTTATACTTGATACAGTACTTGTATAGTTTTATCATCCAAAGGGAAAGGGACACATGCGTCCGACCCGTTTTTTTTCTTATTGATGAAACGAGTTTACTTTGAAAACATTCATTCACAAGTACCAGAGAGATTCACACTAAAACGAATTGGTGTGACGAAAGCGATATCGACATCCCCACGTAACATTGCGCTCGAGCGACAATGGCGCCCTTGATCCAGTGCCCGAGTTACATTTAAAGGCCTGGTCATAATAAAAGCTTTCAATTTGGGAGGTTCAAGGAGGAGTCTTTGACAGTCTTATGACCCCAGGGTACTAGATGTTGCAACGTTCTTACGTATCTACAGTGGTTTAAAAAAATCGATCACCCCACAAATGATGATCAAAGATATGCACAATATAACAAATGTAACATTTGGAATATTATAACCCTTTTTTCAAAGCTTTGAAGAAAAGCAAAAAAGGCTAAATACCCGTAACTACGCTTGAAAGCTATTTTAAAAAGAAACTCTTTGGAGATATCCATGGATATGACCATAGCAGATGCTTTGAGCATGGCTGGGGATCAAAGAGGAGTCTTTGAGTATTTTGACCAGAGGTGACTTATTGTTGCGACTTTCTTAAATTTTGTAATTTTTGTGAGCATTTGGAAATCAAAGCTTAAACTCAATACCTGATACTAAGTCTCCTAACATTTTGCTTGGATTAAAAGTGACATACTAGGAAGAAAATCTCAATATCTTCCTGGAGCTACTTCAGTCTGCATGTTATTTCATTTAATTATATTTAAAACGGATTAAAACTGATTTCATTTTTTACCTAAGAAAATAGCTGGCTCTTCATTTTTCTCCATACCGAATAAACCATTAAGTGTTTTTCTTTCATTGTAATTAAAGTGTTCTCATGTGAAGTGTTCATCGTGTATTTTTTAAATTGATAAATTTACTCCTTTTAGATGCAGTTTATAATTTTGCTGAAATTAGGTATTTATGAGTTTATAACTTGGAATAAATCCCTAAAAGAAAAAGTGAATAATATCCCAAAGAGCAGCCAAAAGCAATAAAAAAAGCAGCAGTTCAGCCTTAGCCTACATGACATATATTCTATAAAGAAGCCAAAAAAAACTTTAAAATGTATTTTTTTTAATTTGTTATTAAAAACCATTTTTTAATACATGGAAGGCTTTTTAGGAATCCAAAAGAGCAAAAAAACAATCAATATCAAAGTCGCCCATTTCTACTGTTTTAAAGGTGACAAAACAGATATAGGAAAAGGGCATTATGAAAAAATTAAAATTCTAAGTTCAAACTTATATTCAAAGTTTTTACCCAGATACCTGACGAATTTTGTGATACGGTTTTTGAAGTTTGTATGCAGTAATGCTCGATGAAAAAAAACTACTAATTTTGATAGTTATTTATGTTAAGAATATATAGCTAATAGATACTTCAACTATTATGTAAGGGTTCTGAAACGCCACAGCCAATTCGTTTCTACCAGATTTCTATTTCTCTTGATGAATAACGAAGAAGACCAGTTTCAACCCAACGACTTGTGAAGTTTTAAAGTCATGAATAGGCTCGAATCTGTTGTAAATTTAAGCTGTGATTTGAAAAAGACTGATGAAAACACTAATGTTTGCGGTCAACATTGATCGCGCCGGCGGCGCGCCACCGACATCTTACCGGCTGCATGGCGGCGGCACGTTGTTTTTGGCCCCACCGCTGCCGGTCTTCCCTCATCAGCGCAGTACCGGGGTCTAGTTGAGATGATTCAAAACTCAATATATGCTTGCATGGTGTGAAACGGCCATGCCTGCAACACATCAGGAAATGCTAAGGATATTAAGCTGAAGCTCCCAGGTAAGGTTGAAGAGGATAAGCTAAATCAAAGGACCCTGTGTGCATTTATCCAGGTTGTCAAAAGACCATACCTGCAATATCTGAGGAGCTCAAGAGGGCATCAAGTTGAAACTTTCAAGGAATGGTAAGAGAGATATTGAACTAAATCAAAAGCCACTACCAGCATCTTGATCGCCAAATGGGCATATTTGTAACATCTCCGGAAAGGTTAAGGGTATTAAGTAGAAACTCTCTGGGAACGTGGAGGGAGATATTGAATCAAGCCAAAAAACACGAAGTACACCAGAGGCAAACTGGCATTCCGGCAATATCTTAGGAGCAGCTAAAGTCATTAATTTAATACGTTCAGAGAAAGTTGAGGAGGGTTTTGAAAAAAAATCAAAAACCACTATATGCATTTTGAGTTGTAAAAAGCCGTATCAGGATTATCTCAGGAACAGTTTCCAGTATTAATTTGAAACTATCAGTGGATTTTTCAGAGGATCTTGGACTAAATCAAAGAATACTATGTGCATCCAGGTTTTCAAGAGGACGTGTCTGAAACATTTCAGGAGTGGCTAAAGGTATTAGGTTGAAACTTTCATTGAATGTAGTGCGAGATATTGATTTAAATTAAAATATACGAAGTGTCTTTCGTAGTTACCAAAAATAAATACTTCCAAAATCTTGTGAGAAGCTAAGGGCATTATGTTGAAAAATTCAGGGAAAGTTTAAGAGGATGTTAAATTAAACCAAAAGACACTATTCTGGGTTGCTAGAAGGGCGTATCTGCTATGTTTTAGGAACGGCTATGGGTATTAAGTTCGAAATTTAGGGGATGTTCAACTTCATAAAAAAAAATACTTTGTGTATCCTATTGTCATTAAAGTGTACCCTATTGTCATTATATTGTCAAAAAGGTGCATCTGCAATATCTCAGCAAGAGCAAAGGGTATTAATTGCCGGCTTTGCGGACCAAGCGGAAAATTTTGTGCTAGGTGTTTTACCCCTCCCCCATAAATTCCACATCACAGAATAGTCTCCCGAAAAATTCCTCCCGCTGAAAATACCCCGAACTACTACGCCCTTCCCCCCAACTTACATTCACCCTAGAAATTCCCCACGGAGTATCCCCTCCGGAAATTCCCCCGGATAGTCTCCCCCTAAAGAAAAATTTCCCCGTGCAAAGTTGAGTATCCACAGAGAAAGTTCAAAATGGGTACCTCAAAATGTCGATCAGATTTCCTAAGGGGTAAGAAAAGGACCAGGTGTCTTCCTTTTAATGAAATTTCCTTTTAGAAATTTAACATGCCTTTTTCAGTTAAAAAAAAGTAATGGAATTAAATAGCTCGTCAAATTTTTTAGCAAAAACGTGAACCAAACAAACCAGATTGAAATTTAAAGACAAAAACGGACAATGTGGAAAGTAAAAAGAAATTAAACTCAAATTAGGAGAACTAAGAATCTAAAAGTGTTTTCGAGGAGGAACAGGGATTTTTCTCAAGGAAAAACCCTTGAGAAAGTCTCGAAGAAACATGTTCCCATTTTCTGAGCGAAAATAAGAATGAAACAAATACGATGAAAATAAAAAGACAAAACTAGACAACGCAGAAACTAAAAAGAAATAAAAACCCAAATCGGAAGAATTGAAAAAGCTAACAGTGTGTAAAAAAGAACAATCTGACTGACGGGTAAAGGAAGAAATAGACAGGGTCCCAGGTAGAAATATAGTATTTTATTGGGAGATTTTAACGCCCAGGTTGGGAGAAATGGGGATAGATGGTATCCTAGCCTAGGTAAATTTGGGGTAGGATTGGAAACGTTAATCGTTACAGACTGCTCCAATTTTGTAGGCACAACAATCTAGTTATAACCAATACAGTAGTCGGTCATAAAATGGCCCATAAGTTAACAAGGTATTCCCGTGGTGGTAAGGCCCTAACCTTATTGATTATGCTATTGTAAGCCGAAGACTGGAAGGATCAGTACATGCTACAAGTGTATATAGAAGGGAAGCCGGCCTTTACCCTACCCCTGGAAAACACCCTCCCAAAAATTACCCCCCCCCCAGAAAATTCCTCCACATAAAATACCCCCAGAAAACAACCTCCCGGGAAATCCCCCAGCGGAAAACTCTCCCCCCTGGATAATTCCTCTACGACAATCCCCTCGTGGAAAACTCCTCCACACGCAAAATTGATCAGCCATAGAGAAAGTACATAATAGGCACCTGATAATGTCAGATGTTCTAAGGACCAGAAGGACCAGATATCAAAAGAGGCTAGGAAGGAGGCTAGGAAAGAGGCTAGTTGGTCTTTCAGAAAATAGGCTAGTTGGTCTCCAATCCTATTGACTTACAAAAAAAGGACTAAAATTATCAATTCCTCTTCGAATGAGCATCCCCCGTAGTTTCTACGACCATGAGGCGGAGGTGTGGAACTTTCGATTTCCAATTGAATGAGCTCCCTCCAAAGTTCTTTCGACCTTCCTTCCCATAAAAAACTTATCTATTAACAATAAGCAACTTGCATAGCTTACAGCCTTGTCCCGGGGCTGGAAGGAGGGTTGTAAAACGGGAGGCATAGTTATTTGAACTTTGGACTATTTGGAACAAAATGATCATCTCAAAATTGTGATCGGATGCGTTAGAGGAAAAAACAGTGGGGCGGGTCCCTTGTTAACCTCAATCCCTTTTGGCTCTTAAAAAGGGCACTATAACTTTGAATTTTCAATCGAATGAGGCCCCTCCGAAGTTTGTACGACCACACCTTTCATATGAAGCGCCTCTGGGAAAAAATGAATATTAATACCTTGAACTCTTCGGCTCTTTGCTATAAGCAACGCTATATGATTGTCTCTGACTTAAACAGGTGAGTATAATTCCCTTCAAATTCCTTTCAATTCCCTTTTAACTAACATTCAGAATAATTGAGGGGGCATATGGAGGGATTATCCGGGGGGTATTTTCAGCAGGGTGAAATTTCCTGGGAGGGGGGAATTTTTCGGAGAGCGTATTTTCCGCAGGGAAATTTTCCTTGGGGCTATTTTACCAGGGGTGGGGGTTGGTGGGGGGGGAGGTTAAACGCATAGTTCCCATATAGGAGAGCTGTTATTGACGTTAAAAGTAAAGATCATCTAGTATTTTCTAGACTTAATTTAAAGCTGAAATTTGGGAAGGGTAACTACATTCCAGGAAGCTACGGCATCGGTAGACTCCAGGATGAAAATTGGAGAGAAACTTTCCAGCAACAGTTTAAAATTTGGGAAAAATTAAACAAGAAACAAATTAAAAGAAAATGAAACAAAACAAGAAAATGAATTGAATACTTATAGGAAAATAGTTTGTAGTCGCTGATGGTGCCTTAGAGAAGATAGGTAGAAACTCGGCTAAGGATATGAGTGAAAGTACTTTATGTTTAATAAAGATGAGGAAGGGCTTGAACAAGGACTATATGAGTGATAGTAAAATATTGTACTGGTATGTTAATTAAATAAGATGGAACAGTCAATCTGGACTTGTCCTAGATAAAGATAGGAGCAGGGCCACAATTAGTGATAAGGAAAGAGTTAAAGAGAGACGGGTAAAACATTTTGAGAATGTGTGAAACCGTAATAGAGATAAAGGAGAAGATACAGAGGAGAACGAAAAAGTTTGAAACACGGAATTAAAGTCAAATAATATTTCAATTGTAAAAACACCACAAAATTCTATCAATCAGTTGTATGGTATTAATAGATACGAGCGGTGCTCTGTCCCACCATACAACAAGAGCCCTATTGCGAGCAGTAATCTGTCCCACCATACAACAAGAGCCCTATTATGATCGGTGCGCTGTCCCACCATACAGCAAGAGCCCTATTACGAGCGGTGCCCTGTCCCACTATACAATAAGAGCCCTACTACGAGCAATGCCCTGTTTCACCATACAACAAGAACCCTATTACGGGCGGCCCCCTGTCCCACCATACAACAAGAGCCCTATTACGAGCGCAGCCCTACCCACCGTAAGAGCGAATCCCTATGCAATACAAGCACAGCCGTATTGGAGTAACAAATCCCTAATATCCTGTCTCTTAATGAAATATACTCTAAAAGATCTAGCATTTCCTTGGAAACAAGTTTTTCTCGACGAAATAAATGCTATAACCCCGAGCACAGCCATAAGAAATCATTTCAAGCCGACATTCTTTTCTCAGGTTCTACGATGTGGAATTTTTCACTAACAGTGCCAACATTCAGAGCGGGCCTATTGCCTTATCTCAAGCAAATGTTTCGTTATAAGAAAATGGACACCATTACTTTTATTCCGTATACTCCGAGCGGACACTTATGAAATCATTTCAAGCGGATATTCTTATCTCGAGGTTTGCGATAAGGGTTTCTCGTAATTTTTCACTAACAGTGCCAACATTCAGAGCGGGCCTCTTATTATCTTAAGCGAATGTTTATAAGTGAATTTGAAGTGACATTAAGTCTTATAAACGGAGTTTTGTTGTGGATTATAATATACAATTGGATGAGATCTTTTTTGTACTTTAATGGTATCAAACCAACTATTGATTATGACTATAACTGGGCAGTTATCATAATTGTAATTTAATGGCCCTGTGGTTTCATAGAAGAAGATAGCATTACTCTTTTCCTCCTTTGTATTTTAAGATCATGAAGAAGATTTAACGGCGATTCCCTCAATGCTGCCGACTACATAATAAAATTCATAGATGTCATTATTGTTAATCATAGCTATATATGGTGATATGTTTTCTTTTCCAACGACACGTATTATAGCTTTTAAGCATCTTCCCATTGATTTTAGGAAATTTTTGTTTGTTGTAGGAAACGTGTGGTAACCGCCTAACTAAGCACAAATAATTTAATATGAAATAAAACATTTCTAACGCAAAAAAATACAAGATGCAATGTCTGGAAATACTACTTGTTATTAAGATAAAAATTAAACATCCTTGGATGTGTGGGCTTGAAAGGAACTTTCTCAATAACCACTTTCCTGGCTAACTACGTAAATTAGCCGGATTAATGCGGTTGAGATTTGATATATAAGCTGAGATTTTTTAAACCGAGGGGACACAAATCTAATTGCCGGGCTAATCTCTGTCCGTTTGTTTTTAGAAACACCTTGGAGTATATATTCAAATATTGTAAGTGTTCAAGTATTGTATTGTATCGTATATTGCTTATAATTGTGAATTACCCAGGACCAGGGGTCCCCACTGCATATATATTCAGACTGCGTATTTTAGTGAATAAATAAAAGTATTATGTTATAAGCAACTACTATACAACTTAATTTAAACTTCTCGAGTAAATTCCAGTCGGTAAGCTCATGATAATTAGTCAGGCCAGGGCCTAAGATACGCTACCAAAGTTTACTCACCTTACACGTCCTAATTATACCCTCTACAAAGGGTAGATTAGCACACCAACCAAAGCCTATATTATACCAGCTGGTAAGAGCTAGGTAGCAACTAAAACCTTACTTTACAATAACCATAACCTTACTTTACTACAGCTGGTGGCTTGCAGAAAAACCGGGTCGAAAAAACTAAAAAAAAATTGTATATGAAAGCAAAAATGGCTTTATCAGATTAAAAATGGCTTCTCTATCAACGGTGCTTGAAATTGCCAAAATTATATGAGAATTTGCGGGTATTTAGGATTTCGATGAGTTCATCGGAAAATTAAAAATTTTTGACGAATTAACTGAAACGTTTGAAAATAAGATCAAAGAGCAATGCGTTGCAGCTAAATCAAAGGGAAATGCACTTAAACAGTTTGAGTCAGTTTAAGAAAAAGAACCAAAGGACAATAGCATTCTAATAGAATCCTTTAAAACAAGGTTCACAAAAACGAGTGTTTCCGAGAGACTAAGAGCAGAGGTAGTTACAGTCAATGCCTCAAGTAGTATTAGAGAGTATGCAAACAAACTTTTTCGGTCTGTATGCTTACAGTTGGTAAAAAGTGAAATTGACGAGACGGTACGAAAAGTATAATTACATACTTTTACACAAGGATTACCGAAGAAACTACTAAGGCTAATAAAACTTGAAAATCTCAAGCAGGCTATAATCATAGTAGAAAAAGAGGTAAAAATTGACGATGCTAGGAAAAATGATGACTAGATGTCAATAAATAGTACAGAAAACCAAGAAAAAGTAAATTATGGAAAGGGGCAAAAGTGTGTGAAATTTGACGAGATAGAATTCGAACTAAAAAGGCGCGACGGAGGCCAAGGATTGTCGTCTATGGAAGTAGCTGGCAGATTCCATGACCTTAAGTTGCTAGCGGCTAGTAACTATAGGCAATATGGGTGCCCACAGCCACCAAATACAGATAGTAGGAAAACCAACAATGAAAGATCAAAGATACACCCCGTAGAAGCCAGGGAACCAACAGACCATTTAGGAAAGATTTCTTTGCCATTATTGTGTCAAACCAAATCACTATGCCGCAGATTGTTGGCATAGAATACGGAAGAAAGCCCCGCCATACCAATCAAGACACCGAATCAGAGTTCAGGGGGGCAGAAATTTAAGGAGGCAGGGAACAAATAATACTTGGCAAGCACCAAATAATATTCCTGAATTTATCCATAGAAATCAAACGGTTAACAACACCCAAGGTCAAAATAGCAGCTCTAAAAAAAATCGGGAAAACCCCGAAAACTTTTAGAAAGATGACAGTGGGAATTTAAATCGAGAAGCCATCCTGTAAGTGTCAACAGAGTCGTACCCTCTCAAAAAACCTTTTGTGGTATAGAATGTTGAGATACGGATATAAATAACAATTAAACGATTTTGCGTTATTTTAAGATAGAGGGTTTCCAAAAGTTACCGTGTTTACTTGATACAGGCTCGTCAAAATCCTTAATTATAGAGGAAGTGTTTAGAAGGTTCCCCCCTAGTGTATAAAATCGCGTCAGCAGATTCCAAAAAATCCTGACATCGGTAACAGGTCAAAAACTGATAATTTTAGGTGAAAGTCCATTAAAATTTAGCACAGGGAATAAAGAAATAACAGTAACAGGGATAATATGTAAATAACTCCCATTTCCTTGCATTCTAGGATTGGACACTATAAAAAGGATGGGATCGTGTGGGAGCCCCTGACCGATAATATAACCATAACCCAGCTAAACGAAACTGATGGACAAGTTGTGTAACAACGGATAAAGATAGTGAGAATCCGGAATATAACTTAAAATGGAACGAGAAAATCACAATAGAAGGAGGAACATCCGCCCAAGTCTTAGCGACATATAATACATAGGAGGGTAATAACAATTGAGGCCATAATAGGTGGATACCACAATTTTCGTGGAAAATTAGATCATTAAAATTGAGAAAGGTATTGCATATTTAAAATTACCAAATCTAAGCAGTAACAAGATAAAGTTAAACTAAGTAGCCCTAGGATCGGAAGAAAAAATTTCCAATACAGATATAAAATCATCAGGCAGTCCAAAATTAAGCATAAATTTTACAAGTCCAGAGCAAATTTCGCCGAAACCGCGACCAGAAAAAAATTACGGAATGGCGAAAACTGATTTTTAAAGAAGTTTAATTCAGAGAATTTACCGGAGAACACTAAAATCCAGGTTGGAAATATCCTATGGGATTACAGATTGACGTCTACAAGACACAAACTGATTATGGTTTAACTCACCTGAGTACGTACGCGATACCAACCTAAGGACCTTCCATTTAAATGTCACTATATAAGACCCCTTACCATTTGAGATCATGCCTAGATAACAAAATAAAAGAAATGGAAGAACCGGGTGTACTTAAATAGGGTGTTAGCCAGTGGTGTTTTCCACTGGTAATAGTCAGGAAGAAAACCATTACCTGGAGACTATGCATAGATTTTAGGGTGCTAAATGCAGTCACGGTAAAGGATGTTATGAAATTGTCACGAATAGATACAATATTGGATTCACTTGGAGGGTTCAAATACTACCCTAGTTTTGACCTGATAGCAGTATATTGGCAAACAGCCTTAGACCCAGAAACAAAACACATAGCAACAGTAATTTTAGACGACGGAAGAACATTCACGTTTGAACGTATACCCTTAGACTAATTATCTGCTCCAAACTGTTGTAGCAAACTAATGAATTTAGCCTTAAAAATCAACGAACAAGGAGGAAAAAGAGATACATTAGCTTATTTACATGACGTAATATATTTGCTAAAAACTAGAAGACCATTTAACTGGTTTTAGAAGATTACTAGGAAAATTCGACATAGTAGGGTTAAAACTAAAACCAGAAAAGCCCAAAATTGTGGTACCAAAATTGATTTTTCTTGGACATTAGATAAACCAAGGTACTATTTCGCCAAATCCGGAAAAAATCACAGTGAAAGAGCACTTAAAACAACCAAAAGATCAAAAAGCTGTAGATCAGTATGTGGTTTGCTAAGCTCTTTCAGACGATATATTAGAGGTTACGCGAAAATGCCTTTGAAAAATCTTTTTGAAGAATCAGGCAAATTTGAATGTCCACCTGATGCTATAGAAGCATTGAATACAAAAAAAAGAAAATTATTGAAGGCTCCCATACTTAAATTGCCAGATTTGTCGCGAGAATTCTGTTTTCAAATAGATGCTTTGGCGTATGGAATTGGAGCAGTACTATTGAATATAAATTCTGAGGGGAGAAATCAACAGTCCAATATGCCAGCAACTCTCTGACAGAGACAGAAAGAACATATGCACAGAAAGACAGAAAGAAAATGCTTGGCAGTTGTAGTTTTTACCAAATATTTTCGCCAATTTTTACTTGCAAAAATGTTTACTTTACGCATAGATCAAAAATTGCTAACTTGTTTGCAAAAAAATAAAAAATACTTCAGCGAAGCTGACAAGATGGGTACACCGTCTTCAAGCATATTCATATAACCTGATATATATTAAAGGCCGTACCAATATTTTACCTGATCATTTATCACAGAACTCAGAGGGGGACTAAAATTTGTTAACAGCCATCCAAAGCAATCTTATCGATGCGGAAATTTTTTCAAATAGGAATATTTCGCTGCACCAAGATAACGAATATTTTTGTGCAGCCATGAAGTCCTTTTTATTAAGCGTAAAAGAACTTACAGAACACGTCAAACATTTTCTAAAGGGAATAGATAATTTTGATCAAGATGGTAACAAAAATCTTATTATAAGAAATTATAGAGTGCCTCAGGAGTATAGAAAGACTTAAGTAAAAATTATTACTGTAATTCCAAAATCACTAGAGTGAGAAATTTTACTGATGGCACATACAATAAGCGGCTGCCACATGAGAGAAGCAAACGAAAATTGGATGAATAAAGAGAGATTTTTTCCAAAAATGTAGTCCAAGATAAAGAAATTCATACAAGGCCGGCAAGAATGTGCCAAGCAAAAGTCGCGATTCAAGGACTTGGAATTTACCAAGTATCTGAGTTTGCTCTATGCAAAAGTGATTTTTTATTAATATTTAATAATCACTCGCCAATTAAAAGACTTGGAATTTATGAAGTAGTTGAGTTTTTTATTTGCAATAGTGTTTTCTTATTAATTTTTGATACTCGGTCATCAATTAAAAGACTTTGAATTTACCAAGTAGTTTAGTTTGTTGTATGCAAAAGTGTTTTCTTATTAATGATTGATGCTTAGTCATCAATTAAATTACTTAAATTTACCAAGTAGTTGAGTTTGTTCAATGTAAAAGTAATTTTTTATTGATTTTTTTATACTCACTCAACAATTTAAAGGCTTGAAATTTACCAATTATTCGAGTTTGTTATATACAAAAGTGTTTTCTTATTAATTAGTAATACTCAGTCATCAATTTAAAGACTTGGAATTTACCAAGTAGTCGGGTTAGTTCTATGCAACAGTTCTGTTTTGTTAATTTTGGACACTCACTCACCAATTCAAAGACTTGGATTTACCCAGTTGTTGTGTTTTTTCTATGCAAAAGTGTTTTCTTATTAATTTTTAAACGCTCAGTCATCAATTAGAATGCTTGGAATTTACCGAGTAGCTGAGTTTGTTCTATGCAAAAGTACTTTTTTAATAATTTTTTTTATACTCAGTCACCAATTAAAAGACTTGGAATTTACCAAGTAGCTGAGTTTGTCCTAAGCAAAAGCGCTATTTTATTAATTTTTTATACTCACTCACCAACTCGAAGACTTGGAAATTACCAAGTAGTTGAGTTTGTTCTATGCAAAACTAATTCCTTATTATTTTTGACACTCAGTCATCACCTAAAAGACTAGGAATTTACCAAGTAGTTGAATTGGTTTTATGCAGAAGTGCTTTTTTTTAATTTTGATGCTCACTCACCAACTAAAAGGCTTGAAATTTACCAAGTAGTTGAGTTTGTTCTTTGCAAAAGTGTTTTCTTATTAATTTTGTAAACTCAGTCATTATTTACTGACTTGGAATTTACCAAGTGGCTGATTTTGTTCTGTGCAAAAGTGCTTTTTTTATGAATTTTTTATATTCAATCACCACTTAAAAGACTTGAAATTTACCTTGTAATTGATTTTGTTCTAAGAAAAAGTATTTATTAATTTTGATATTCAGTAATCAAATAGCACCCTTGGAATTTACCAAATAGTTGAATTTGTTCTATGCAAAAGTGTTTATTTATTAATTTTTGGTGCTCAGTCATCAATTACAAAACTTGTAATTTACCAAGTAGTTGAATTTGTTCTATGAATAAGTTTTGTATTAATTTTCGATACTCACCCACTAACTACAAGACTTGGAATTTACCAAGTAGCTAAGTTTGTTCCATGCAAAAGCGCTATTTTATTAATGTTGATTTTCATTCTCCAATTAAAAGACTTAGAATGATTTTGTTTTATCTTTTTCTATGTAAAATTGTTTTCTTATTAATTTTTTATACTTAGTCATCAATTAAAACATATGAAATTTTCCAAGTATTTGAGTTTGTTCTGTGCAAACGTGTTTTTTTATTACTTTTTATACTCGTTCACCAATTAAAAGACTTGGAATTTACCCAGTAGTTGAGTTTGTTCTATGGAAAAGTGTTTTTTATTAATTTTTGATACTCAGTCACCAATAAAATAACTTTGAATATATCAAGTAGTTGAGTTTGTTCTATGCAAAATTGTTTTCTTATAAATTTTTGGTACTCAATCACCAATTAAAATACCTTGAATTTATCAAATAACTGAGTTTGTTCTATTAGCAGTGCTTTTCTTATCAATTTTTTATTCTTAATCACCAATTAAAAGATTTGGAATTTACCAAGTAGCTGAGTTTGTTGTTTGCTGAAGTGCTTTTTGTATTAATTTTGATTCTCAGTCGTCGATTAAAAGCCTTGGAATTTACCAAGTAGCTGAGTTTGTTTTTTATTAATTTTTGATACTCAGTCATCAATTGAAAGACTTGGAATTTATCAAGTAGCTGATGTCGTTACAATTTTTTATTAATTTTTGTTACTTATGTAGCAATAAACTTTTCTTTGTAGCAATAAAAGCTTTCTGGCCGTCTTGATAGTGGTAATGAAGATTGATCGCGTCAAGTCTAAAATTATACCTTAAACTGTGAACTTACACTTTAAAGGTACTCCGATAGTGCCGCTTATAGCGCTAAAGATTGTGTCAACTAGGCTAGCGCCGCCCTCAATTAATGGGAGAAAATTGAATATGTAGACATATAAATGTGGCCTCTTTTTTTCTCGAGCTATCTGGAGATCCGATTCCCTGGGAGCGTTTACCTTGGAGACATGCGAACTAATGACCTATTATTAGACTAGATGCAGACATATAAAATGAAACAAACACAGATAAAAAAGGCAATAGATTTATTGAACTTACATGCTTAGGTGCACAGCAATGGGTCACTTCAAATGACAATAACGGTGACAACGATGGAAGAATATAAGAATTTTGTCTGAGTGGTTTTAACTCTGATTTTCCAATAATCTTAAAAACGCACTTCTACCCCACTATCAAACGTAGCTCTTCAGTCCTGCGCTGTAAGAACTGGCTCACGATTGGCCTGAGTGGGCCAAGGATGTGTACCCTTCGTCCAAGGAATTATTTTAATTATTTCTGCTGATTCAAACGTTCACACGGCTCTTATAGTTTAAACTTCCTTAGAAACATTGTGCGTGGCACCTTTTTTATTACCACTATCTTAGCGAAATCTAAAGCTTGATTAGCGCCGTTCTGAGACTGACTGTAATTTTTTCTCTTTGCTGATTAAAGACTTTTCATTTTTGAAACTAGATTTAGCTTAATTGGAGGAAGTCGGAATTATCTTTAGAAAGAAGGAACTTTATTTTGGTATTTTAAATACATCGCATTTTACTCATGGTACATATTACCCTTCCCATCAATTAATAACGCCCCGTCATTATTAACTGCTCGCCTTTGGGCTTTTTAAATGTTCGCCATTTATTAACTATTTCTTCTACATAATTATTTTAAATTTATGTTATGGCTTAATCAGGAGTGTTAAAAATTTTCTCTATTACTTTTATTATTTTATTCTATATCCCTATCTAAAATTAATCTACCGGACTAAGATTATTCATGGTTCTAGGCTAGCTACTATACTAAAGATTTTTTTAATTCGATTTTTACAAGGTTTTTTTTTATTTTGCTGTCTATATGGCATACTACATTCTATCTACGCTACATTAAATGAATGACATGATAATAGTACACCTAATTCTACTTGAACGTCTAGCGGTACATACAGGAATGATTTATAACAAACAATATTGGGTTTACCATATTCACTGGTAACATTAAAACACTTTCACTATTGGGATTTTTGAGTTATCAAAGTTATTAGGAAATGACATATGTAAATTCACATCTATTTCATCACCTTCGATTCTTTAGTGTACTCCATCCTTCTGTTGAAAATTATTGTCCTTCACTACTTTTGTCTTGGCAAAAATTTTGAAGCATTTACGTTATGAATTCTTCATGGAACAGTTCGAGCCTGATTGTGTTCACACGACAAGTTTTCTTTAATTGTCAACTAGAAAATGATGATTCACACTACAGGTGTTGGCATACGCTATCAGGGTTCATTCTCACCTGCCTTTTTTTATGATAGTTCATAGGGTGCCTTATCATTAAGGGGTCGAAAACTGGGCGTGCGTTTAATTTCTTCTCAGCATATCATTTTTTGGATATTTTGGGGCACACATGGAATGTATTCTCGCGTAAAATTGTTCATTTGTGCCTTCTATAAAATTGTTAGCTCATGGCTTGCGTCGATTTGCCTTTGCGGTGATTCCTAGGTTAATCACGGGGTAATTGAAGTTTGGATTTGGAACGGGTTGTCATCAAATTATAGTGACTCTTTTAACATATTGTCTTTAACTTCAACTTCAAACATCCTCAAATATCATTTAACTTCCAATATCGTTAAATATCGTTTATCTTGTACTGATCGATGGGGTTCTCAGAATTAAACTTCAAATTGTCTTTAATTTCAACTTCGAATATCTTCAAATGTCTTTAAATATCATTTAACTTCAAATATCATCACTATACAGTCAAATGATTCTGGGGTCCATAATGAGTATCAAAGGTGATATCTATGTATTTATATCTTGTACTGACCGATGGGGTTCTCGGCATTTATGTGATTATATAGTTCGATAAAGCACTGGATACTGAGATTCAAAAATAATGTTACCTTATACGTAATATGGTTTGTGGTCGAAGAAACAATGATCAAAGGTTAATGTTGTTTTCGTAGACGAAGCTGGGATGAAAATTGCCTGGAGTCTATGGTGAGTACTCTTCGTTGGTTGAGATATGATGAAAATAGATGCTACTAGGCTGTATCTGTACTGGGCAACTCATTGTAATGCTCAATATCCAATGTGTCCATCCACTCGAGGCAGAATCACACGTTCTTGAAAGTAAACACTCATAGTACAAATAAGTCACGTATTAATTGGGTACATTAATTTCTACGCTATGAGACAGAATTAAAACATCTAAAACAGAATCTAAAACAGAGATGTCTTCAAATTTGTTTTGAGATCGGAAACATCGATAAAGGGCTTATATAATTCTTCAATACTTATTAAATAAACATAAAGGGCTTATATAATTCTTCAATACTTATTAAATAAACATAATTTACCCTACATTATTAAGTTTGAGGTCTAATTTTACAACATATTTCATGCCTGCATTGTTCACGCACGTCCGTGCTGTATAAGAAACGCATGTTGCAGCGTCATAACCACACGGTTTTACGTAAACGATACTACAATGAGGGAACAAGACATAACAAGGACGAGTGGAGACCTCTATACCCACTTGTTTTCTAATGTTTTCCCTATTTCTTGGCTTAGACGTTCTCATGGAGCTCCGGGTTTAACCTCTGCATTTCAGCTGTTTCCCCGTGTTCTTCTCTTGGTTTTCGTCTTCTTATTCTTAGGATTTTGCCGTAATTAAAATTCGATAGGGTTCTTATGGTCAGGGAGGTTGCGAATACGAAACATACGGCCAATAATATGTTCCACCAGAAATTGGTCGAGAACAATCCGTATCTATTATCCACATACGTTAATCTTTGGTCTTCATTTGTAAATAGGGGAATCTGCGAATCTAATGCTTCTCTTATTTTTGTAAGCCTTATTGTCCCTTTATTCTTTTCTATTTTTGACCATATCGAGGTTTTTATTTCCTCATTTTCTAGATTGGGAATAGTGTACGACAGGTTGATCGCCTTGAGGTTAGTTATTTTGGGACTTATTATCTTTGTGCTTGTAATAATTAACGGCGTTCGGACGGTTGACTCTTTAGTTACGAGTCGACACCCATGTTTTATGGTTATCGTACCCACATTTTGTAATACTAATTTTGTTTTGTAACTTGGGTCTATTCTTTCTTTTTTATTGTAACAAGACAAAGTTCCAACAGTTTCTCTTGGAACAGAAAATATGATAGTGTTCATAAATATGAACATGATCAGCTCATAATTAGACACTTCTGTACTGGTAGTTTTTTTTGATTTTATAAAGCTACCAGATAGAAGGGTATAGCCTACTGAATTGTATAGTTTAAAAACTAAACTTCTTTTCAAAATACCCGACACTCCGAATTAATTGTGTTTACTTCAGTTAATAAGAACAAATTTACTCTGTCAAAACATACTTAACACTGATGGAAATTTATAAGGGTATAATGGGGATGAATAAATATAGGTTTCAAGAGGAAATCTTTTTGGTAGTCACTATATCAGAATTCTATAATTTAATATGCATGTTGCTCAAATAAATTTTGCATAAACTAAAAAAAGGGAGAAACAGGAAAAAATTGACAAAAATAAACGATTTTCACTTTTCAAGTTAAGCATAAACCTTAGTCTAACTTGAATAAATTATCAGGTTCTAATTAGTTTAATTGAGATAATTGAATTTTAATTAATAACTTATTGAGAAATTATATTTTAATAAATAATTAAAATAAAAATTGGGTACGGATTGATTATTAGAATAATTAAATAAGAATTTGACTGATATTTTAAGGTAGAAAAACGAACAAAACGGCAAGTAAAAAAAGGAAGATTAAACACTGAAAACCTAAAAATCAGAGCAAAACACGATTCAGATCAAGCTCTAGCTATGAATAGTGTCAGATTATCGAATTATTAAGTCAAGTTAGGCATATTTGATTTACTTTTGATTAGTTTTCTTCATAGTTTAACTTTCTTAATTTTTCAATCTTCACGTGGAAGGCAATTTCATACAAATGAACTTAAGAAAGGGGTAGATACCAAAGCAGTACTGCAAAACATACACAAAAAGCCCTGTCTTAATGAGTTTAATAATGGTTGTAGGGATTCTACATCATAGAAAGCTCTTATGCCCATTGTAGAGATGAGATTTCGCCTCGTCTTAATCCATGTATAAGACAATTAGTAAAGATATCACCGTCATCACCTTGTAGTCTTCTTATTGGTAGAAATTAAACGATTAGTAAAAAAAAATTTTGTTTTTGTTTTTGATGACATTTATCCTTGTTCGGACATGGGTCGATTTTTCATAGAAAATCTGAGGAGGCCTGAGTCAGTATAGGTAAGATATAACGTGACTGACTTGCGAAAATATGTCACAAAAATTAGAGCACAATATATGTCATAGATAAACCAATGAAATTAAAGGATATTTTTGTCACAGAACTATAGATAAGTGATCTCTCTGTTATTGTATACGTCATAGATATAAACTAATGAAATTAAATTTTTTGCCAAGGAGCTAAAGACATTAATGCCTTTGTTTCTCTTTAAAAGTAATGTTTAACACAGAGCTGTAGGACAGCATACGTCATAGATATTATATAATGAAATTAGGAAGTTTTGTGTTTTGTCTTTTTTTTCTTTTTTTCGCCTCGGAGCTATAAGAGAGTAAACTCTCTGTTTCTCTTTCAAAGCATTCTGATCCAAAAAACTAAAACTTAGCTCACTGAAATTTCTATTCAACCCTTAAGTATTGCTTTGACTGGCCCTGATTGGCATAAAAATACTAATTTTTTACACTTGAAGGACTGAGAAATATCCCTTCCTACGGTCGTTAACACACAAAAAAATACAAAAAAAAATCATGGGCCTTGAGTTCTTCCCCAGGCTTCCCATAAAACGTGGTCCAACGCCAGTTGTCGTTATCAGTCGACCACGAGCTTCCTACCTTTGGTTATTTTCTGTTCCAACCTTTCTATTATCCTTTGAAAGGGCATAGAAATAACACTAACAAAAATAAGACATCTAAAACTTAATCAAATCCTTAGTAACATAGACTAATTTAGTCTAAGGTGCGCAAAGTATAGCAATCAAGGATGCTTGTTGTAACAAAACATTGAACTTTGATTTAATTAAACTGAAGTACTAAGGTATGTCTTATGTCTAGCTACAAAAATAAAACCTACATATGCTCATCCTCTCTCGCTCTTAAATAAATAGAACAACATAAAAAGAAAATTGACATTTTCAAATAAGAAGTTTTTAAGAACAATAGACTGACTTTTGACGACCTTTCTTAATTGTGTTGAAAAAAAAGCAATAAGTTAAGTCTGATATTTGCCATCATTACAAATAACCCATAAAATTAATAAGCGCAAATAACGCGGATATTTATCCACTAGGGGACCTAACGTGTGCGAGGAGAGTCGACCCCAGCAATACAAATGACACTTGACCAAAAAAAATACATTCATGTATTTTTAATCATTCCCTGTAAACAATCATGAACACTGGCTTGTTTTACATCTACATGACTCTAAAGCAGCCATGGTTCAAAATTCAAATTTGAATTTCTTGTGACTAATCTTGCGGAGCTAATTCAGAATTTGAATTTTTTTTAACACCATTATTCAGATGAAGGTCATCTGTGTAGGTAAAGGAGACCCTTTGAAGACCTATCCCCATGCCTCCATTTTCTGTGATTAACGGTTTTTTTCGCCGAATTTCTCACCTTATGCAGAGTTCCAGTCACAGCTGGGTAACAACTCTTTTGTTTTTGCTTCCTTCGGCGACTTTTGCTAAGCTTCCTATTGGATGTGTGCTTATGCCGCTGCCGCCAATGTTCGTAGTGCTAGCTACCGCTGGCACCACTTATTGGGGTGTATGTGCGGGGTCACCACTTTTAAAGGCAGAAATGGCGCAAAAAGGTTGCTATGCCACTTACTCGAAGGGGAGAACCCCTTGTCGGCCCAAATGTTAGTGAGATTCCCGCTCTTACCCCAACGGTTCTGCAAATATCGGGTTTGATACTACCCTATTTACAGTATACCCTGTCCCAGGGTATGGTAACGCGATCGAGTGGTCAAATGGCCACTTTCTAAAGCCAAATGTACCCGCCTTGGGTTACGGCTAGAAAATCTCTACTCTCTCCTTGGAGGTAACAATCCTCCCTGTCAATATAATAATGACGGTGCCTTGTAGCTCTATTCCTACCCTGCCTGGATTGCAGAAAATACTACACAGTTTGTAGAAAATACCTTACTTGTATTCTTCCAAAAGGGTCACAAATACCACAAAAAAATATATATATCCCTGACTGGGGTCAGAACGCAGACTAAAACATAATAATAATTCGTACAGCACTGTTTGTATGGGTGACCGTCACTTGGCCTAGCCAATCAGCTACCTCCTCATTCAAACCCAATTTTACCTCTTAGATTTATCTTTCAATGACTCCCAACCAGGAAGTATAAAAATAACCTTGCTTCACAGCTTACCTATTGCAAAATCACTATCGCTTAGTAACGGGAATTTAACCTGTCTTTTGAAATTATACTATAAGCAAATGTAATTAAAGACACGAAAATAGA
The DNA here is from genome assembly GCF_049724085.1 of Artemia sp. Qi Xiang Cuo. Lineage (NCBI taxonomy): Eukaryota > Metazoa > Arthropoda > Branchiopoda > Anostraca > Artemiidae > Artemia > Artemia sp. Qi Xiang Cuo. The sequence continues at coordinate 3,011,913 of NC_142797.1, read as the reverse complement.
TCATTTATCTGAAAGGAAAAGAAACAGGGGTGGAACCCCAACAGTAGCAGTGTTATCCTTAAACAATAAGTTTATAGCCTATACCTGTAGTAAAGTTAAGTTCAAATCCTATGTTCAACAATTGTGTATAAACTTCTTCTGTTTCTACATCCGTTTCGTCGGTTCAGCTAGATTTTGTTCTTTTTTACAATGTCTAATTAGTTTAGCTCCTTTAATTGTAGGTAAAAATACTTTATTATTCAGTAATTTATAGCACTACTACATTGCATTTATTACTGACACTAAAAAAACTACTAATTATACACTTGCTTCTACTTGTTAAAAACTAAATACTATTTTTTTCATTTTACAATTCTTCATTGAGCCTTTTCTCTATTTTTTCTATTGTACCCAACTCTTTGAGGGGATACAAATTTATTTCCAATAGCCAAAGTTCAAGCAAAGCTGCTCGAAGTTTTGCTGATTCGAGCGTCGCTAAAAACGAAGTCCATTTACCTTCCTCTTTTGACAAAGCCATTTCTGTTTCAATATACAATTTTTATTTAGTCAACTTGACCCAGTTTTCCCAACTTCCACCAGTTAGAACTTAAAGAAAATAAAAATATAGTACATATGTATATAAGCATTGAATCGACTCAAAATAAATTTATTTTTTCACTTAGCCTATTTTGGGGTAGGATATTATCTCCTATGAGATATCTAAAGGGTTTCCCTGTAGTAGCTTAGCGGCAATAGGCCTAATCACTTTACTTATATGTCTGTATCGTTCCTAATAATTAAATTCAAATTACAAAGTTTCATAGCCTAATTAGTTCGCAAGTTTTTCTCCAATTTCCGACTCGCGCCATTTGTAGCAATAGAACTTTTCTTTGTAGCAATAAAAGCTTTCTGGCCGTCCTGATAGCGGTAATGAAGATTGATCGCGTCAAGTCTAAAATTATACCTTAAACTGTGAACTTACACTTTATAGGTACTCCGATAGCGCCGCTTATAGCGCTAAAGATTGTGTCAACTAGGCTAGCGCCGCCCTCAATTAATGGGAGAAAATTGAATATGTAGACGTATAAATGTGGCCTCTTTTTTTCTCGAGCTATCTGGAGATCCGATTCCCTGGGAGCGTTTACCTTGGAGACATGCGAACTAATTACCTATTATTAGACTAGATGCAGACATATAAAATGAAATAAACACAGATAAAAAAGGCAATAGATTTATTGAACTTACATGCTTAGGTGTACAGCAATGGGTCACTTCAAATGAAAATAACGATGACAACGATGGAAGAATATAAGAAGTTTGTCTGAGTGGTTTTGACTCTGATTTACCAATAATCTCAAAAAACACTTCTACCCCACTATCAAACATAGCTCTTCAGTCCTGCGCTGTAAGAACTGGCTCACGATTGGCCCGAGTGGACCAAGGATGTGTACCCTTCGTCCAATGAATTGTTTTAATTATTTCTGCTGATTCAAACGTTCACACGGCTCTTATAGTTTAAACTTCCTTAGAAATATTGTGCGTGGCACCTTTTTTATTACCACTATCTTAGCAAAATCTAAAGCTTGATTATCGTCGTTCTGAGACTGACTGTAATTTTTTCTCTTTGCTGATTAAAGACTTTTCATTTTTGAAACTAGATTTAGCTTAATTGGAGGAAGTCGGAATTATCTTTAGAAAGAAGGAACTTTATTTTGGTATTTTGAATACATCGGATTTTACTCATGGTACACTTAGTCACCAATGAAAAGACTTGGAATCTACCAAGTAGCTGATTTTATTCTATGCAAAAGTGATATAACATATCACCATCTATAACTATAGTTAGGGATAATGACGTCTATGACTTTGCTTATGTTGTCGGCAGCATTGGGGAAATCGCCGTTAAACCTTCTTCATGATCTTAAACCACTAAGGAAGTAAATAGTAGCATTCTCTTCGTCTAATGAAAGCAAAGAGCCATTACATTACAATAATGATACCTGCCCAGTTTTAGTCATAATCAATAATCAATAATCGGTTCGATGCCATTAGAGTACAAAAAAAGATCTCATCCAATTGTTTATTATAATCCGTAACATAACTTCGTTTAAAAGACATAATGTCAATTCAAATTCATTTCTAAACATTCGCTTGAGATAATGGGAGGCCCGCTCTGAATGTCGGCACTGTTAGTGAAAATTTCGGAAAAAATTCTTATCGCAAAAATCGAAATAAGAATGTCCGCTTGAAATGAGTTCCTGTGTCTCCGCTTGGAGTATACTGAATAATAGAAATGGTGACCACCCTTTTATAACGAAACATTCACTTGAGATAAGGCAATAGGCTCTCGCTGAATGTTGGCACTGTTAGTGAAAAACTTCATATCAGAGAATTTGAGATTAGAATGTCCGCTTGAAGTGATTTCCTATGGCTGCGCTCGGAGTGATAGCATTTATTTCGTCGAAAAAAAATTTCCAAGGAAATAATGGATCTCGTAGAGTACCTATGTCGTTAAGAGAGAGGTTATGAGGGATTTGTAGCTCCTATATGGCTTCGCTTGTATTGTATAGGGCTGCACTCGTATGAACGGGTAGGGCTGTGCTCGTAATGGGGCTCTTGCTGCATGGTGGGACAGGGCACCTCTCATATCTATTAATACCATACTACTTCAATATATAAATAAAACCCAAACCGAACAGAAATTACAATAAATACGTAATCAAGTTAAACTTAAGAGCAGAAACTACCACAGAGACCAGTAGGGTCAAGGCCCTCTGTATCTTCTAAAGCCCATAAGGACTCGAAATCTAGCCAGAAGAAAAATCCATAATTGTTGAGACTTTCGGAATGAATATCAGTACATATTAGACTGCCAACCCACATTCATTTGCTCTTTTCAGTAGTCTTTGTTGTTTTGGTGTTTTTTTTATTATTATTTGATAATTTGAAAAATAAAAAATCTCAAATTAAAACTCTTCGATAAAAGAAAAATCTCCAGTGAACGAAAAAGGAGTAAATAATTATTATTTCGAGCAATGGGTCTTTATTTCTACATGAATTTGCAGCGGTCATCATTATTAAATGATAAGGCTAGAAGCTGTGTGGGGAAGGAGGAATACATCCTCTTTTTCTTAATCTATCAAAAGGGTTTTTATAGAATTTAAACATGTTTATTAAATGAATTTAGAAGGTTTTATTAATTCATCTTAGGCTTTTATTCACTAGCATATTCATACAAGGCTTTAGTATAATTCCATTGAACATTAAAGCTTTTGGTTAAAAAAAAGTATTTTTGTAGATTCATATATGTCAATCATTTACAACACTTTAAATAGATGTGGAAAAAAAATACTATTTTTAGGTCATACTCAGAACATCTACTTAAAGCCCAAGTTTTTTTTTTTTTTTTTTTTTTTTTCGAGTGCATTCAGAAAACTTTCCGAACCCCAAACCGGCAATTATAAATAAACATAAAATATAGATTTATTTCCCTTGTGGCAGAAACATTTTCGCGAATTAATGCTAACACGAAATTATGAATTGAAGGCGGTGTCTTTGAATTAACATTTAAAATATCAACAATGAAAGTAAATAGAATAGATATGTTATCGCAAATTCTTCAGTCCATTTACGGTGACTTACTCAATTAATTTTTAGTTGCAACGCAACATTGGAATAATACTTCTAATAAGGTCACATCATAAGGATTGTCACTGTTATTTACACTCTTCCATATTCTGTATATCTTATCATAAATTACTTTTCTTGTTTCATTCGAGGGTAAGATGGATTTTCCTCCTCCTTTTCCAAGAAATTCAGAAATATCACTTATTCCTTATTCTTATTCCAATTACACTTTACACTTATTCCAAAATTCACGATATTCCTTAATATCGTATATTTTACTGTATCAGTTTAGCATTCCCACTCACCAAAAGATGACACTAAAATAAAAGAGAAATTATCCTCGTTTCTCCTAATTTGAAAATGTATAGCCATTTTAACTATAGTTTATCTATTTTGTCTTTCAGTCGAAGTTTTGCCCCCCTTTCCGTGGAATACCATCCCTAAAATAAGAAGACACATCATAGTAGATTATTTTTTTACCTTGAAGCCATGGAAGTTACGGTTCCCATCAGCAAAGATGTGAACAGGGTTTTTAAATCAAGTTTTTGGATTTGGAACAGGGGGGGGGATAAACTTAAAACAAATTTAGTTTTAGGCATTTTTGAGCTACTAAATGAAGGAATATAGTGAATTTTTGTAGCAGTTTCCACATTGGAGGAGGTAGAGGTGGAGAAGAATTCCTTTTTAAAATACTTCAGCATATCTATTTATTTCCATCTTTTTGAGAGTCCAAATCGACAAAAGAGTTTATATAAAGATGTAGCCTATAAACAATAATTTTGTGTCTTGTATATCAAAAAGAGATTTGTGCATTATTTGTTACGGTAAAATCATGGTTGCAGCAGTAGCACCGACCTAGCAAAGAGGAAAAGACAGATCATGGTAGCCAAAAATTTTACAAAATGTTTTGAAAATAAACTTTTTTGTCGGAAAAAAAGATTTCATGTAAAGGTAATTTCAAGAAGGATAACTATTATATAGGTTTGTCTTAATAATATAATAATAAATAATATAATAATATAATAATAAATGTTATTATTAAAACATTGAAAAGGAGCTTGAAAATCCTCGGAAATGGCATCAGATAGAAACAAAAAAGTTCACCAATAGGATCTATGGTCTAAGACATTAAACTTGATGATCCAAGCCTCCCATTTTAGAAAACAAGGTCAATTAACTTTTTTGCATTGGTATCAGTGACTTTTCCTTTTATTTCTTTTGTGCGAAATAAAGGCGATGTCTTTGAATCAAAATTTAAAGCATCAGCAACAAAAATAAATAGAATAGACAAGTTTTCGCATTTTTCTTTCAGATTCAGATGCTTATTCAGCAAGATTCTAATCCCGTTATAGGACTGGAATGCTACTTCTAATAAGGTGAAAGCAGAAACTTTGTCGCCGTCAGGTAGACGCTTCTTTTTTTTATACCTCTTATCATAAATTATTTTTTATTTAGTAGAGGTGCGGCAGATTTACTGTTTCTTCTTTGTTTCATTTTAGGCGTCTTAATCCATGTCTTTATTGTGACTTTTTAGGTAAGGACCGGTACATTTTGACTTTTTTCTGGCAGCTCTTTTTACTTTTTTCCGACAGCTCCCACATTTTAAAATAGAAATATCTATGCTCTTTCAAAGAAATTATGCTATTCAGACAACGGGCTAATTCTAGTCCCTTTTTTCAACTTTCAAGATCTTAGGCCAATCGGTTTAGCTAATTTAAAAAACGTTATATGACAATTTTGTCAAAAGAGCACTTCCACCTAAAGGGTATGAAACGCAATGCTCTCAGCTAAGTCCTTTTGCGTTCCTGTATCTTGTTTGGGTCTCATGGTAATTAGGAGTACCCATTTTTCCCAAAATGCATTTATCTTCTTTTCTAGAATACAGAAACAGTTGGAATTTTGAGTTTTAACATCATTGGTTTGGCTCCACCTACACTCCATTTAAAGCTCCCTCCTCCCTTTATCCATCTTCTGCACGAAATTACACCGTGAAAATTGTAACAATCTCCCCACTCCATAAAGCCAAAAATTGTTTTCTACTAAGTCAGGGTTTCCCAAAGTGTTGCGCTTATATCCCAGGGATATGAGAAGACCTTTGTGGGGGCATGAGCTGCACCAGAGCATGGTGGCACCCGTAACATCCAAGGAACAGGTTATTGGACATAGAGTCGAGTCATATGTTAAAATGAAGAACCGGACAACCAAATTATGACGATTTGTCATATCAGCACAAGCAATTACATCCTACCAATAGGTCCAAATAAATGTTGTTATTAGCATAACTTTTACTAATATCTAATTATGAAAAATTTTACTTGTCATTTATTAGTTTAATCTCTGTGGGCCAAATAAAAATTATATCTATTGTTTTTATTGTCATCAAAATTCATCGATTTCTTTCACGGGGAGTAAGCAGTGTTACGAAAATTACAGAAATTGTGGACAAACATGGGCACAAGAGGCCAAACAATGCTATAATAGAATAAAAAATGCTTGCAAGAAAACCCCAAAACAAAGTTGATTTTCCTCCCCAAGAAGAGTTTTCAGATTTAGCTAATAATCCGGACGAATTTCGTTTCTCCACAGTCCAGAGCCTGGGGAGTAATCTTCTATAGTGCAGGAGAACAACTGCCCCCCCCCGACCGCAGTTTGCCCCCCTAAGCTAAAATTTAGTTTTTTTCAAAAATCTTGTTAAAACTATGGCAAGCCTGCATAATTCAAGCATCCAGAGAAACGGGTCAGTTTTTTTTAGTATATATTAGGCTTTGTTCTACTATGTGGCTCATTTTTGTTTTTATTTGATTCGGAAAAAATGACTCAAAATTGTTCCCCCCCCCCCCAGGATTTTGACGAAAGTATGCCACTGTCCAGAGCCTCTTTCTCCTCTCTCTAGGCACTCCTTATTATTTAACTTCTCTCAACTTTCCGGTCGGCAAATCCTGAGAACGTAAAAAGTGAGAATTTGTCCACTAGACATTCAGTCAGAACTTGACCTTTGCCCACCGTACGAATATTATAACGGTATCGAAATACCCTATGCTCTCCATTAAAGATTTTTGGCACACATCAGTCTAGACCTTTCTTCATGATTCCACCTTCGGTGCCGATTTGCGAAAACGGTACAGAAATCCATCGTAATCATAAGAAAAATCCTCAATCGTTTTCTTTTCTTCAGCTGGAAAATCAAAAGAACTAAATAATAATAACAATAAACAAATATTTAGTAATGAATGAACTTCACACTTTAATAATGAAAGAATTTAACATCTAATTAAAAATGTTTTAAAGAAATAAAATATATAAATATTATAAATTTTAATAATAAAAGGATTTAATAATGATAATAAAGGAACTAAATACTAAGTTGGGATCAATCATGCAACTGCCAACCACAAAATAAAAAAATTAGTGATTTTAACGAGTGGCAACCTTGTACCTGACAGTCGTATATCAGAGGGCTTACATAAAAGTTTGGTTTAATTGTCAGTTAGCAGAAAAACCCATAAATCATTGGCAGAAAAACCCATAAATGAGTCTCAAGTTGACCCCAATTTAATTAAAATAATTACGTCTTTCCTTTCCAATTGAACATAGTGAGTCAAGTTCCTAAAGGTAGGCTATATTCCGATCCTCTCCCAAATCAATTACACAGATGCAAAATTACAAATGTAATGCATGCGCACATAATACAATTAAAAGTTCCAGACGAAGAAATCCTACTAGGCCTCAGTTTTATACCTTGTAATGATAACCAACCTTCGGGTTGATTTTTTGGATAGATAGAAATCTGTTGATGATCTAACTGTCTTGGAGAGGTGCCAACCTGGTTGCTCTTGAGTGAAGGAGAGCGCAAATTTCCTAACCCTTCGCCGATAGTGTTCCCAATGGCCCCCAGCAGAGCTTATTTTCCCCTAGTTATTTATCCTTTAAACCTTGCATCGGCCGTTCTCCTTCAGCAAAAAACCTAATTTTTATCCCAATAAAATATTCCATAGAAAGATAAAGGAGAACTTTTTCCCCTGTATAATTTATAGGTTTAATAAGTGAATCTAATCCTTCTCTTTTCCCCCCTTTTTTAACGCTCATAGCTTAATATTAATTTTATTAGCTTGGGACATTCTATTTGTTATTTCTGTTTGTTTTCTTTTCTTTCTTTAATTGACATAACAAGCAAATTCAGTTGTATTAGAGCTTGTAATGGACTTTTTGAAATAAACATTATTATCAATAATATTTTGTTTGTAAAATAAAGCAAAATGAGTGAATTTTTAGAGGTTTTGAGAGTTCGGGGTGCAAGAATATGCTTAAAAATTAATGTTAATAACACTGAGTCACTAAAACTGGGAAAAATTGAAGGTGAAGAGGGTGCTGGGTAACGAGCAGATCGATCAAGTGGACAGCTTCACTTATCTATGTAGTATTATTATTAAAAAGGTGTTAAAAGTAGAATAGCCAAGGCCCATGTTTTTTTGTTTTTTTTTTAACAGCTGAAAAAATTTGGAAGAATAGTAAGATCAGTCTGCGAAAGAAGATAAGAATATTGGAAGCTACAGTGCTGACAGTGGACAATATGGTTCTGAAGCGTGGCTGCTCCGAAAGACGGAAAAGGATTCGCTAGATGTTTTCCAGAGAAATCGTCTGCAAATTCTTTTGGGTACCCATCTAACTGACCGTATTTCAAACAGGCAGCTGTACGAAAAATATGGCTTAATCACACTTTCGACGGCTATAATCAGATAAATGTTGAGATGGGTAGGACACGTTCTGTGGATGAAGGATGCCAAACATCTTCCATGTCAACTAACATCGTGGGCCAAATGAAACGAACGTCACCCCGAATAGGAAGGCCGTAAGGAAAAACTTAAGGGAAATTGTAACCTTTGGGATGTTGGAAAGAGGGAGGCTTGGAATAGATTGGGATCATGGGCATATGTAGCTTCTTGTCTAGGTGGGGGGTCAGCCGATTCTGTGATGAAGAGTGGGGGAACTGAAGTTATATTGGGAGTTCAGAAAACCTTACATTGCCAGCAAGTTCTATCATACCTATGAAATCTTTATTAATAAGTAATTACCGAAAATCATAAACCATCAATAAGCTTCAGCATTAATCTTCTTGGATTAGAGCTAAAAATTTCCAAGGCATTATGGATAATTGCTTCTTGTTTAACTTTTATTCTGCCATTATAGCTGTTTATTTCCAGCCTTATCCACCATCTACTTTTTCAGCCATATCTAGTGTAAATTTGAAGTTCTAGTGGGGGCAACCCCCCCCCCCCTCCTTACGCCCATGATTGGGATGGAAGCGGAGTGTACGTAGTTGTTTTGGCCTCGGGCGGCTTTGATGCTGTAGTGAGTTGTTAATAGTAGTAATTGTAGTAGTAGTAATAGTAGCTGTTAATAGTGGTTGCAATATTTAGTTTGAATTTTCTTGAAAGCTAAATAAAAAGACACTTTCCTGTGCTAACGATCATTCGTTAATAACAACTGAAATAGCCAAACATATTTTTCAGCATTTTTGCTGCCTTGTGAAGTTCGTAATATGTAGCATACAGCCCTTTGATTTAAGTCATCCGTGCTAGGATGATTGTGCAAGAGTAACCTGATATTTGGCTCATTATAATACCTGAGGTAATCCAAACTGTCCAGTTATGTCAAGAGTCTTTTGTAAACCGAGTACATTTCTATGGTAAGTTTAATTGAATTTCCGCTCACACGAGTATTTTATGTCTGGTATTATTGACTTTTTTTTATCTAAAATCATGGTGGGAATGAAAATTTTCAAAAGTTTATCTAGCTTTTAGGTTTACATTACCTGCGAAATGTGGAATTTTGCGACAGGCCTACAGCTATAAATTTCACTAAGAGCATAAAATACTCAAATTTTTATATTCATTAGTTTAACATCTATCCATTCATAGAGCCAGAACTGCAACATTACATAGTCATTTTTCTCGAGACTGCTCTAAACTTGCTTGTAAAATAAGAAAATATTTCTACTTTCCCATATTTACAGATAATTTTTCGATTAAAAAAATGCTAAGCAAATTCTGAAAAAACTTAATTTGGTATATAGATGAAGCTGAATCTCAGATGACAACAAAATTCTTTTCTTACCTAGAATCATTCACAGCAGAAAACTAGCATACTATTTTTTTGCAGATAAAACATAAATCTTAAAATGATCCCTTGAAGACTAGATTTGTATATCTGTTCTAGTTGTGCAGTCAGTTATAAGTTATAGCCAACTTTAATCCCGGCTCCAGACATTTTCAATATCCTGAATCAACTTCGACTCCACTCAGAAAATGTTTACTAAAACTCTGACTTCAGGACTCCAGCTCCATGGCACTGTTTTAAAGCTTCGATTAACTAGATTCTATATGTAATAACCACCTCCAACTCCGACTCCATACATTTTGATGTCCCGACTCCAATTCCAAATGCATTCAGCAAAAATTCACTAAGACTCCTACTCCACGACTCCGACTCCACTGCCCCGTTTTCAAGCTTCATTTAACTAGATTTTTAAGTTATAGCCGACCCCGAGACCAAACATTTTCAATAAGCCGACCCCGACTTCATTCAGCAAAAATTTACTAAAACTTCGACTCCAAAACTCCAACTCCACAGCCCTGATTAAAGACTCCTATATTTTTCACATAATTCACTGGTTTTTTATCCCCCTGCTCTTTTCCCCAGTGGCATATGTAGGATTAGTGTGAATGGCTAACTAGAATTTCGATGGCTTTCTATTTACTCTTTAAGTTCGCAGGCTACGACATCGATTAGGTTTATTCCTCAATAGATTCGTATAAATCGTCTCTGCTGTCACGCATAAAGGTTGTATCTGATATTCTAAGTGAAAAACTGGGGGTGGGTTAAAAAATACCTAGCAATTTCCACCTATTGAAAATGCTCATTACGATCCTTAGGCGCAACAACATCAAAATATATGTAAAAACTGCACAAACACATCTGCACCAAACTTTTTTTTTATTGGCGGTCGATATATTCCTATAAGTTCAAGCAAAAACTGCATTCAAGTCAAGGACCTATCACCGTGCTCCCTATATTCGTCACAAGACCCCCCTGAGAAGCCCCTTACAAAGTAAATTTCTGCGTTGCTGCTCATGGTGCCTTTGTTGACGATTATGATAGACTTTTGGAACTAAGAAGTAGGTAGGACAGACACTACTAAAAAGGCATTACATAATTGAACCAAAAGAAAAAAGAGGATAAATGTGACCCATTGGTACCAGATGGAGCAAAATTTGGGCAATTCAGGTGGTTTAAAATCGAACTTGCCTGCTTTCCAGGAACAGTTGTATACTAAACTTGAGAGATTGAAATTTGATAATGTGGATGATGGTTGGAATAATTTTAGAAAAATAATTTGTGAAGTTGCTGAAGGTGTCTTAGGGAAGAAAGCTAGAACTGCAGCTATATTAGTGTAAAAGTTTCATGTTTAATAGAAAGGAGAAAGGACTTGCACAAAAATTATCTTAGTGATAGATCATATAAAACAAAATGAATGTAAAGAAAGTGTAGAAAGCATTAAAATATGAACTAAGGAGGTGTGAAGCGGAGGCCAAAGACAAAACTGCCGAGAATCTGGAAGATGCAGCTAGACGGCATAATAGTAAAATATTGTACTGGCATGTTAATAAATTAAGAGGTAGCAGTCAATCCGGACTTAGCCAAGTTAAAGATAGGAATGGAGCCACAATTAGCGATAAGGAAAGAACTAAAGAGAGATCTGCCGAACATTTTGAGAGTTTGCTTAACCGAGATAGAGTTGAAGGAAAAGATATAGAGGAAAATGAAAAAGTTTGTGATAAGTTGGATGTGAAGGAAGATTTCTTTTGTGAGGAAGAATTAGCGACAGTACTAAAAGGATTACAAAATAATAAGGCTCCAGGTGCTGATAGGGTGGTAAATCAGTTTCTTAAATATGGTGACTCTAAGGTTAGAAATAAGTTACTGAAGATTATGAATATGATTATTGAAAAAGGGGAAGTACCGAATGATTTTAAGAAAACCTTAATTAAGCCACTTTATAAGAAAGGTGATAAAATTGATTGTGATAATTATCGAGGCATTAGTCTAGTCTCTGTAGGTAGTAAATTACTTAGTAACATGATACTTCTTAGACTAAGAGATGCCGTAGACAAAGTTTTAAGAGATGAACAGTGCGGTTTTAGAAAAGGTGGAGGATGTGTCGACCAAAATTTTTCTCTTAGGATGATAACTGAAAAGTGCCTCAGTTGTCAAACACCTTTGTTCCTCAGTTTTATAGATTGTGTTCAAGCGTTCGATTCTGTTGATAGAAAGAGCTTTAGTAAAGGTTTTATCCCTGTATGGTATACCAGACAAATACATTAAAGTGATTAATACTATGTGCGAGAACGACACTGCTGCGGTTAAGGCAGGAAATGAGGTTAGCAGCTGGTTTTGTATTAAATCAGTAGTTAAACAGGGTTGTGTTCTATCCCCCTTTATATGGATTATTTTGATGGACTTTGTCTTAAACAGCACAGGAAAGACAATGGGAGACCACGGAATCAAATGGGGAGGAAAAATTCTCCTGAACTTAGATTATGCTGACGATTTACGCATCCTAGATGAAAGTGTGAGCAAAATGAGTGAACTTTTAGAGGTTTTGCGAGTTCAGGGTGCAAAAATAGGTTTCAAAATTATTGTTAAGAAGACTAAGTCACTAAGGCTAGGAATAAGTGAAGATGAAAAGGTGACGTTGGGTAACGAAAACATTGATCAGGTGGGCAGCTTCACTTACCTTGGTAGTATTATTGGTAAAGATGGTGGGAACAGTGAAGATGTTAAAAGTAGAATAGCCAAGGCTCAGGGGTTTTTTTCGCAGCTAAAAAAAGGTTGGAAAAATAGGAAGATAAGTCTGCAAACCAAGATTAGAATATTGGAAGCTACAGTGATTACAGTGGTCAAATATGGCTCTGAAGCATGGGCTCTCAGAAAAGCGGAAGAAAATTTGCTAGATGTTTTCCAGAGAAATTGCTTAAGGATTGTTCTGGGTACCCGGCTGACTGACCGTATTTCAAACAATAGGCTATACGACAAATGTGGTTCAATACCTCTCTCTAAGGCTATAATGAAAGAAAGGTTAAGGTGCCTAAGGCACGTTGTGCGGATGAAGGATGACAGATTACCGAAGATTGTTCTTTTCGGGCAACCGTCTAGGGCTAAACGGAAAGCAGGTCGTCCTCGTTTGGGGTGGGAGGATGCCATAAAGAAAGATTTAAAGTAAATGGAAACTTCGTTGGCCGGTGTAAAAAAGGAAGCTTTGAATAGATTGGGATCGAGGAGGAGGGTGGGTAGCTGTGTTGGACTCAAGCGGCTTGGTGCTGCGGTGAGTTGTTAGTAGCAGTAGTAGTTGCCTGCTTAGTTCTTCAAAAACACGTGTGGCTAAAAAATTATCTCATTCTTGCATGAGTTAACCCAAGCAAATTAGATAGCCAAATTTTTACTTGGCCATTCAGTTAAAATTCTCGATAAAAAATTCGTGGAAAAAAAATTTTGTGGATACTAATTCGGCAATATTCGGCTGGAACTCTAAGAACGGGACAAACACAAAGATTTAAAATAGCGCATGCGCAACTAATTCTACTACTAATAATAATTTACTGCAACGCCAAGTCACGTCAGCCCAACACAGCTGCACACGCTCCTACCTTGATACAATCTATTCAAATCTTTACTCTTTACCTTCTTCCATGAAATTCAGTCTCCTATAAATCCTTTCTTGTGACTAATTCCCACTCCATTCCGGGATGGACCACATCTTTTTTACCCCAGATGGCTGGCCAAAGAGCATAATCTTTGGCAATCTCTTATCCTTCATCCTTGAACGCGGCCTAGCCGCTATAACCCTAGAAAGTATTTCTTTCACTATAACCCTAGAAAGTAGGGTCGAGCCACATTTTTCGTACAACGTATTATAGGAAGTTATTCACACTTATTTAGTCATACGAAACGGTAAAACATAAAACTGGCCGACAGTTATTTCTTTAATGAAAGGATTTCCAAATTTAATTTTCATTTTCTCCAAGTTTAGTATTTCCAAGTTTAGCATGGCTGACAACCCTCATGCCTTCTCAAGACCAGAACATAATTTGCTCTTTACTGAAAAATAACAAATGACCATGGGGTGCCAGTGTGATATGCATATACTGATATTTATTCCTTAAAGTTTCAATAATTTTTTATTTATTAAAATGTAAAAAGTGAAAACATTTAAAATGCACTTTCTTTTCAGTAAAGTACAAATTATGTTCTGATCTTAAGAAGGTATGGGGGTTGACAGCCCTACTCATGTTAATTTCTGCTCGTTTTGAGTTTGACTCGGTTATTTATTGTAATTTTTGTTCGTTTTAGGTTTCATTTATTGATTGATGGTGATTTACGGTAGTTTTACGCTTAGAAAATTATTTGACTTTATCTCTGCTCATCTTTGACTTAATGGAACACTTTACTTTTCTTTGAAAAACATGTTTTGTGGAAAAAGTTTTTTAAATTAATCCGTGAAAAATTCACTCCAGCAATGAACTAGAGTGTTAGAAAATTTCACTAAAAGTTGTTAGCTACAATTTTATGCTATCCCACCCCCAAAAAAAGGTTGGCGACACAGTGATTGATCTCTACCTGGGTAATACACATGGCCTGGAATTGCACGAATATTATGCTTTAGCGTCTCCTATTTTTCGAACAAGGTGAACTAAATAGCTGCTAACATTTTGATTTTAGAACGGTAAAAACAGGCCTTTAGAATGCTCCAATTCTGCTTTTTTAGTTTTTTTCAGCTGAATTTTAACCAAGTTTTTGTTGAATTTATATTTATTGCTCTCTGTCATATTTCTGTACATACCATGGATTTTTTTTTTATCACAAATAAATTGAATTTACCGACACCCAATTGCACTCCCAATTGTTCTCAAATAGACCTTATACACTAATCAACAGTGCAGAGGTATATTCACCTCAAAAATGGCAGAACCAAAAGATCCATAAATTGTTAAGCAAATTAGATTTTGATCGTAATAAATACCCCATCTGCCAAATTGGATTTATGAGATTTAGTGTTTAGGATTTTTGGATTAAAAGAACGTTGAAAATTCGTTAAAAATCAGGGGGAAAAGGACATTTTTTTATTCTTTTTAGAAAGTTTAGATCCCTCACTATTTACAATTTAAAGCAACATTACAAATCTGGCTCGGTAAGGGGATATGTGAAAGACCTCAGTGACTTGAGACTAATAAATCCGATGGTATATGTATCTTGGCCTTTCGGTGGAGTTACAGCTGCAGGATTGTAGCAAAATCGCTTGTTTTGAGGAAACATGTACCTTAAGGGATCAAAAATGAATTTATGAGGGCAACGGTTAGCACAGAGCGTTAAGAGATTCATCAGGTTATACGTCCATCTTTAGCTAGCATCTTAATCTAGACATCCAAAAATTTACATTCAATTCACAGATGACAAAAATATGTTCAAGTTACCCTGACTCAAAGTCTGTCAAACAGTTCGTGGTAACGAACTGTAAGTAAGGAGCGCTCCGGCTCAATGGTAACCGAAACTCTAAAAAACGGGATTTTGATACCAATAGATACATCAAGAGAATCAGATTTTAATTCTGATTTCAAATATATCAGTTTCATTAAGTTTAATTTTACCCATCAAAAGTTACGTGCCTGAGAAAATTTGGCTGATTTTAGAAAAAAGGGGAAAGACCCCCTAAAAATTATAGAACCTTAATACAAATCACACCATTATATTAAGCGTATCAGAGAACCCTACTGTAGAGGTTTCAAGCTCCTATCTACAAAAGTGTGGAATTTTCCATTTTTTGCCAGAAGAAAGATCATGGGTGCGTGTTTATTTGTTTGTTTGTTTGTTTTTTTTGTTTTTTTCCCAGGGGTGATCGTATCGACCCAGTGGTCCTAGAATATCGTGGGAGGGCTCATTGGAACGGAAATTAAAAGTTCTAGTGCCCTATTTAAGTAACCAAAAAAATGGAGGGCAACTAGGCCCCCTCCCACGCTCATTTTTTTCACAAAGTCGCCCGATCAAAATTTTGAGATAGTCATTTCGTTCAGCATGGTCGAAAATATTATAAAAATGTCTTTTAGGATGACTTGATCCCCAAAAGGCTCCATTGTTTTTTCTTATTTTTATTAAATTTTATATTTTATACATGAGTTTTTTTTTATTTTTTAATTTTAATTAATTGGTCATATTTTTTGGGGGGGTTGTGGGGGGGGTAGTAGAGGGGCGGGGTCTCTATGGAAGGCTCTTTACATGAAGGAAGTTTTCATGGGGGAAGGGACATTGCTATGACGGGGGCGCCGGATTTCCCAGCATTATTAAAGAAAAATATCATGATTTAAATAAAAAAAAAAAACAAGTTTTTCAACTGATCAACTGATTGTGATTAAGAGGTCATTTTTAAAGAACTGGAAAAAAAATTCGAACTATAGTTTAAAGAGCAGGGTATTGACTAGGGGGCGAACCCCCTAATATACGTGTTAAAAATTTATGAATATAGAAGTTCGTTACGAAAGTTAATTCTAAGTTACGTATATTTATTACTAATAAAAACGTTCGTAAATAAAATTAAACAAGTTTCGAGAGAGCCATTTAACCAAATATAATATGCAAATTTTGTTTTAATTATTCATGTACGGTGAGCCAAAATCAAAACCTGCATTAATTCAAAAACGTTCAAAAATTAAATAAAAAAAACAAGTTTTTTTAACTGAAAGTAAGGAACGACGTTAAAACTTAAAACGAACAGAAATTATTCCGTATATGAAGGGGCTGTCCCCTCCTCAACGCCTCTCTCTTTACGCTAAAGTTTCACTTTCTCACAACTCTATTTTTTTAAACAATAAAAAAACTTTAGCGTAAAGAGCGAGGCGTTAAGGAGGGGACAGCCCCCTTCATATACGGAATAACGGGAAAAAACGGGATTTTGATACCAATAGATACATCAAAAGAATCAAATTTTAATTCTGATTTCAAATATATAAGTTTCATTAAGTTTAATCTTACCCATCAAAAGTTACGTGCCTGAGAAAATTTGGCTGATTTTCGAAAAAATGGGGAAAGACCCCCTAAAATTTATAGAACCTTAATGAAAATTACACCATCATATTCAGCGTATCAGAGAGCCCTACTGTAGAGGTTTCAAGCACCTATCTACAAAACTGTGGAATTTTGCATTTTTTGCCAGAAGAAAGATCACGGATGCGTCTTTATTTGTTTTGTGTTTGTTTTTTTTGTGTTTTTTTTCCCAGGGGTGATCCTATCAACGCAGTGGTCCTAGAATATCGGGAGAGATCTCGCTGGAACTGGAATTTATATTTCTAGGGTCCTTTTTAAGTAACAAAAATTAATGGAGGGCAACTAGGCCCCCTCCCACGCTCATTTTTTCCCAAAGTCACCCGATCAAAATTTTGAGATAGCGATTTTGTTCAGCACGGTCGAAAATATGATAAAATATGACTTTTAGGATGATTTAATCCCCCACAGTCCCTGGGGGGAGGGCTTAATTTTATTAAATTTAATAGATTTTAACATATTGTATTGGTTATTGTGAATTATACAGACGTTTGCCGGGTGGTTTTTTTCTGGTAGGTGGGGGAAGGAGTGGGTCGGGGGCAATATGGAAGGATCTTTCCACGAAGGAAGTTTCCATGGGGGAAGGGACATTGCTATGAAGGGGGTGCCGGATTTCCCAGCATTATTAAAGAAAAAGATCAGGAATTAAATAAAAAAAAGCAAGTTTTTCAACTGATCAACTGATTGTGATTAAGAGGTCATTTTTAAAGAACTGGAAAAAAAATTCGAACTATAGTTTAAAGAGCAGGGTATTGACTAGGGGGCGAACCCCCTAATATACGTGTTAAAAATTTATGAATATAGAAATTCGTTACGTAAGTTAATTCTAAGTTACGTATATTTATTACTAATAAAAACGTTCGTAAATAAAATTAAACAAGTTTCGAGAAAGCCATTTAACCAAATATAATATGCAAATTTTGTTTTAATTATTCATGTACGGTGAGCCAAAATCAAAACCTGCATTAATTCAAAAACGTTCAAAAATTAAATAAAAAAAACAAGTTTTTTTAACTGAAAGTAAGGAACGACGTTAAAACTTAAAACGAACAGAAATTATTCCGTATATGAAGGGGGCTGTCCCCTCCTCTCCGCCTCGCTCTTTACGCTAAAGTTTGACTTTCTCACAACTCTATTTTTTTAAACAATAAAAAAAACTTTAGCGTAAAGAGCGAGGCGTTGAGGAGGGGACAGCCCCCTTCATATACGGAATAATTTCTGTTCGTTTTAAGTTTTAACGTCGTTCCTTACTTTCAGTTAAAAAAACTTGTTTTTTTTTATTTTATCTAAAAAAGAATGCGAGACTTATAAGAGTCTGATCTTCGGTGATTACAAGGGGAGATAGGGATTAAAACCTATTAGCGCAGGTTGTTGGGCAGCGTCTGGCGACTTCATTAAAAGATAGAAAATTCCAAAGAAGCTAGATACTTGATATGATTAATATTCAGTGTAACAGACTTAATGAAATTTTTTGGTGAGTGCTAATTAATTATACTCAAAAATTTGAACTTAAAAATTCGAAATCAATTACTTAAAATCAAAATACAGTCTGCATACAAAAATCCTCCATTAGCGTGAGAAAATTTTACGTTTACTAGCTGACTTTAAGCTGGTGGAACTCGTGGGAAAAAATCGAACTTTCTATTCCGTCTCCAGTATCAGAAAAGACAAGTATGCAATGTTTTGGGGTCAATATGGCCAAACACGAGATGGTGTCAATAATGTTTCTTTTTGACACTAGCGCCAGTCTTATAAGTTTCCAATGATCTTTGATCTAACTGACACAATTTGATTCAAAAAAATAAAAGCCCCAAATGCAGGTACTGTGTAGTAATTTTTTGCTTCGATCCTACAAGTACAATTCTTCCGTGGAAAGCTGAATAGCCACATTCGCTCTCCTGTGATGTTCATAAGTAGCTTCCTGCTACCCTAAGGAGGAAAAACTGCCACGTCTTCAGGTGGTTGAATGAGAAGCCATTTTACACGAAAGCAGTGTTTTTGTTTATGCAAAGAAAGAGGGCGGGATTTTAGGATTAAAATGAATCAAACAGTTCGTGTTACCGAACTGTAAGTAAGGAGTGACCCGGCTCAATAGTAACTGAAACTCTAAAAAAGGGAATTTTGATACCAATAGATCAAGGGCGGATCCAGGATTTTTTTTTTCGGGGAGGGTTTTACTAGTTTTTGACTTTTTCGGGGGGGGGGTTTACTAATTTTTGACTCACTTTTCGAATAATTTTACTGATTTTTACCTAGGTTTTACTAATTTTCGACTTATTTTCGACTCGGTCAAAACTTTGGGGGGGGGGGGGTTCAAACCGGGTAACCCCCCCTGGATACGGCCTTGCAATAGATACATCAAAAGAATCATATTTTAATGCTGATCTGACATCCACCGCCTTTAGATAGACACCCTGGATCAATTGGCCTGTTGGTGATCAAAATATGCTTTGTGGTTTTTTTCCTAAAACTACTATTTCGCCTTGCCTTGCTTGATGAAATACAAATAAATTAATATTTTGAAGGAGAAACAAAGGATCTGTTCTATTGTAATAAGATATTCAAAAAATCTTACTTAACCGATTGATTATTATTAGCTGTCAAAAATCTAAAACTAATGTTCAAGTTTTATTTGCTGCTTTAATCTCTTGGAGTTCAAAATAAGTTTAGGGGTTTCTTTCCAAAATATACCATTTCTCCTTACCTTGCTGGATAAAATACAAACAAATTAATATCTTGAAAGAGAAAAAAAGGATCTGTTCCAACTTAATTAAATATTTAAAATATCTTATTTAACCAATTGATTATTATTAACTGTAAAAAATCTAAAACTAATATAAAAGTTTTATTTGTTACTCTCCTGTGATGTTGATGTCTTCAAGCATACTACTACTACTAACAAATCATCGGAGTACCAAGCCGTCTGAGACTTACGCATCTGCGCGCAATCCCCTTTTTACACCCTCCCAAGAAGTTCCAATTTCCTTTAAATTTTTTCTTACGACTTTTTCCATTCCATTGGGGGATGACTTGTTTTTCGTTTGTCAGTCAATGATTAACCAAAAAGGATGATCTTTGGCAATCTGTTACCCTTCATCCACAAATTGTATCCTGGCCACTTCAACATTTTCCCATTTATTAAATAAAAAAATTAAAAATTTTCAACTGGAAGTAAGGAGCAACATCAATACTCTAAACGAACACAAATTATTACGTATATGATTGGGTTCGCCCCCTAGTCATTACCTTTCTCTTTACACTAAGCTTTTTTGTACTTTCATCAGAGCTATTTATTCTAATTAGCGGCCTTTGTGATTAAGGGGTCATTCTTACGGAACTGGAACAAAATTTGAACTTTAGCGTAAAGAGCGAGGTATTGACTAGGTGGCGAACCCTCTAATATACGTAATAAAAATATACAAATACAGAAGTTCGCCACATAAGTTAATTCGTAAGTTACGTCAGATCAAAATTTTGAGAAAGCCATTTAGCCAAAAAAAGCAAAATTAATAAGCAAATTTTGTTTTAATTATTCATGTACAGTGAGCAAAGATCAAAGTTGCGCTAATTCGAAAATGTTCAGAAATTAAATTAAAAAAAAGTTTTTTTAACTGAAAGTAAGGAGCGACATTAAAACTTAAAACGAACAGAAATTATTCCATATATGAAAGGGGCTGTCCCCTCCTCAACGCCTCGCTCTTTACGCTAAAGCTTTTTACTGTTTTAAAAAATACACTTGTGAAACAGAGTCAAACTTTAGCGTAAAGAGAGAGGCGTTGAGGAGGGGACAGCCCCTTTCATATATGGAATAATTTCTGTTCGTTTTAAGTTTTAATGTCGCTCCTTATTTTCAGTCAAAAAACTTTTTTTTTTAATTTAATAGTATTAAAGAATGAAACCTTATTATACCTAGTATGTGTGCTACTCACTTCCTAGCTGAAAAGCCATGAAACGGAGACCAGCACCGCCAGAAGGGACTGTGTAACTTCAATGCCGTTTTATTTTTTCTTTTCTTTTTTGTGTAAGAGCTGTTTTCATGGTTCCCCAAGACAGTAAAAGCAAGGGACATCCGCAGTAATGTTTATTACTGTGGTGTATAAAGAAAAATTATTATATATTTTCAATCCTGTGGGGGACGAAAGGGCAAATCCTTGCTTGGCCCCCTTCTTATCTATGAATGAAATGGCAAAACCCTTTTAAAATAAAATTTCGTCTTAATCACGCGGATTTCTTTGTATCTCCAGTGCAACACTCTTTAGCATAGTATAATAGGTAAATTATTTGTGAGAACTATGCTGTAATAATCATATATCACTAGCATGAAACAATAGATTCAATGCTGACAACAAATCATTTGTCATGCCACTCACCGAGGCAGTAAATTTGCCAGACTACATTTTCTTTTTAATAAAATAGTTGTTTCATATGTCCCCACGGGTACACAATATTTCTCACAACCTTTAGCAATAATTGTGTACTTTAAGCCAAAATTAGAATATACAAGGAAAATCCTAGCGTTATTAATAAGTTAAATATTTCGAATCATCATGTTTTGACAATAGTTCCTAAAACTCGTCTGGAGTAGACTGGGTGGAGGGGCAAATGAAAATCTCCTACTGAATTGTAATAAATTCCCAATTTTTACAACAATTTCGTCATGCTACTCACTAGGGTAGTGAATTCGAGGTTGAATAAAATTGCTGTTTGGTATTTACCCACAGGTATGCAATATTTCCCACGATCTTTCCCAATAATATTAAACTCTAACTTAAAATGGTATTATATCAAACCTAAAAGTATGTCACTACCAGTATTATAGTAACAACCCAGTATGTTACTATCCCTAAGTCCAGTTTAGGTATTAGGCCTTGTGCATCTGTTGAGCCTTTACTAGAAAGAATCACAAATATTTTAGAAAAGACAATCCTTTTACGGTTACAGTTCGAAATAGATATGGAGCACCGAACAAAGTTGTCAATTCTTCAGTATACATGAATGTGAAACTAGCTTCTTCTTTTATATAGATATAATATAATTATTATAATTACAATTAATATAATTATAATATATTTTTATACATATTTGAAGTCCTGGAACAATTAGAAAATTGAATATTTTGAAAAATTAAGTTTTGGTTAATGCTCCTCAAACTCACTTAGGAAACACTTGGCAACTCCTTAGGCAACTCCTCAAACTCACACACACTCGAGCAGCATATGACGATCTCCTGCTTAAATGCAAAGACAGATAAAAATTAAAAGGGTACTTGACAAGAAGGGATTGTCCAGTTCAAGAGACGGTAGAAAAGACCATAAGACCATAAAAAGTTCTTCGATAAATTTTGTGCAAGAAGAGAATCAAGAAGTCCCCAGACAGGATACTCCCCACCTAGGTTCCACCCACCTCGTGCTGTTTCTCAGCCTGCACCTGTCTTTTCCCTTATTCACTGCCGTGCTTCAGAATATAAAGACTTTTGTGCCTTTCGTTACTGAAATAATTAGTATACCACCCCAATAGTTTCCCTCCTCTTTGTTATTTATACCACTTCTCTCGTATACCCTCTCTTTGTGTTTTCTTTAGCCTTTCTAATTCCTTTATAAATTTTACTAGCCTTTTGTGTTTTTTTTTCTGTTATATATTTTTATCTAAAATATTCCAAACATATTATTATTATGATATTCATAGGCAAAAGCTGATATTATTTTTTATTTTTATTTTTTTGGCAAATGTTGGACCTTTCTACCATTTTGGGAGGAGGTTCCTTCCAAGTAACGATAGAACGTGAAATAATAAGAAATTGTTGAAGAAATCGTCAAAATCAAGAGACTCGAAAAGAATCAAATATTTGAGACTTGTCAAGAAATGTTAGAAAAACTTTCTATTTTAATAGAAAATGAGCATATATCAATGATATAACTTTCCTTTATTTGAAAAGTGGTATAACTTTGTGATTCTGTTAGAAATCATAGCATATCAAGGGCCAAATGAACACATTTTCAGTTTCTATCCAGTGGCAGACTTTTGACTTACTTTGACTTATGTCTCCTGCCGGGCGCTGCTCGGCGTAGAGAGTGACGTTATCTTCCTCCATCCACTTCGGTCCATGGCAAGCGTTGGCACATCGCTGAAACCTGATATTTGCCACCTTCAGGAACTCGGACAGGCTGTCAGACCATTGTTTCTTCGGTCGACAGCAAGGTCGCTTCCAACCGGCTTTGAAAGGGTCGAAGTCATGGATCGTTTTCACAGGTATGTGTGGAGGCATTCGAAGTAGGTGTCCGAACTATCGTAGTCTTCGCTCAGCTGCTTGGGTCGAAAACCGAGACTGCTTGGTGAGCTACAGCAGCTTCTCATTACTGACGAAGTCGAACCATCGTAGACCTTCGATCCTCCTCAGGCTGTCCGACTGAAAGACATCAATCGCCTTGAGGGTTGCGGCTGAAACTTGCCACGTCTCAGCTCCGTCAGGGCTTTGAATTTGTGTCTAATTAACTTTCATCGCCAGAGGCATCCCAAGCCTCTTTTCACTGAGGGGGTGATCTTCATAGATTTTACCAAATCCCTTCCTGATTTCTGCCAAATTTTCAGCAGAAATCTGGGATTTCGAAAAATTTCTGCCGATTTTACAAAATTTCTGCCGAATGTCAAAAAAGTAAGAGGGTAATGCGCCCCCATTCCCCCCGGGACATCCCTGCCCTTCACACCTCGTTTACGAGCACTGAATGTATTTTATATGTATATTAATATTTTGTCGTTGAAGTATTATTAATTTGTATTTGTGTTTTTGTAGATTCGTCTTTTAATTGTTTACCTTAATTCGCACTTCGGACCGAAATAAGGTCCAATGTTGGATCTGTTCAGCTACACTGTTGAGAAGGTGGTTAAAACACTTAACACAAAATATAGAAAAGAAGGTTGTGACTGTGTTTACGGCCCAGTGACACGCCTTCCGACTAAGAGACTGCTAGGATAGATGCAATTTAAGCCCTCCTGATAACGGTGACCACATAGTTATGATCAAGGGGACCATTCTTCTATAGTTTAGAGTAGACACTGCCGCACAATGTCAATTTCTGATAGGGTATGCGACCTGGTTCGGCACAACAAGCAACATCAGCATCCTAGCCCAACTCTTTTAAATATATGCAAACATATTAATCAATAGTGACACGCCATCCGACTAAGTGACACGCCTTCCGACTAAGAGAGTGCTAGGATAGATGCAATTTAACCCCTCCTGGTAACGGTGACCACATAGTTATGATCAAGAGGACCATTCTTCTGTAGTTTAAAGTAGACAGCGGTGCACAATATCAGTTTCGGATAGAGTAAGCGACCTGGTTGGGCATGACAAGCAGCATCAGAGTCCTAGCCCAAGTCTTTTAAATATATGCAAACATATTAATCACTAGTGATACGCCTTCCTACTAAGTGACACGCCTTCCGACTAAGAGAGTGCTAGGATAGATGCAATTTAAGCCCTCCTGTTAACGGTGACCACATAGTTATGATCAAGAGGACCATTCTTCTGTAGTTTAAAGTAGACACTGCCGCACAACGTCAATTTCTGATAGAGTATGCGACCTGGTTCGGCATGACCAGCATCATCAGCATCCTAGCCGAGCTCTTTTAAATATATGCAAACATACTAATCACTAGTGACATGCCTTCTGACTAACTGACACGCCTTCCGACTAAGAGAGTGCTAGGATAGATACAATTTAAGCCCTCCTGGTAACGGTGACCACATAGTTATGATCAAGGGGACCATTCTTCTGTAGTTTAAAGTAGACAGCGGTGCACAATATCATTTTCGGATAGAGTAAGTGACCTGGTTGGGCATGACAAGCAGCATCAGCATCCTAGCCCAACTCTTTTAAATATATGCAAACATATTAATCACTAGTGACACGCCATCCAACTAGTTTCGGATAGAGTATGCGAACTGGTTGGGCACGACAAGCAGCATCAGCATCCTAGCCCAACTCTTTTAAATATATACAAACATATTAATCACTAGTGACATGCCATCCGACTAACTGACACGCCTTCCGACTAAGAGAGTGCTAGGATAGATACAATTTAACCCCTCCTGTTAACGATGACCACATAGTTATGATCAAGAGGACAACTCTTCTGTAGTTTAAAGTAGACACTGCCGCACAACGTCAATTTCTGATAGAGTATGCGACCCGGTTGGGCACGACAAGCAGCATCAGCATCCTAGCCCAAGTCTTTTAAATATATACAAACATATTAATCAGTAGAGATACGCCATACGACTAAGTGACACGCCTTCCGACTAAGAGAGTGCTAGGATAGCTGCAATTTAAGCCCTCCTGGTAACGGTGACTACAAAGTTATGACCAAGGGAACCATTCTTCTGTAGTTTAGAGTAGACAGTGGCGCACAATATCATTTTTGGATAGAGTATGTGACCTGGTTGGGCACGACAAGCAGCATCAGCATCCTAGCCCAACTCTCTTAAATATATACAAACATACTAATCATTATCTATGAGACGCAGATGATGAGCAGCTGCAGATGAATCTGGAAGGGTTGGTTTCCCACTTTTTGCCGAGTCTCCTTTTGAAAAGTTTAACCGTTTTTGAAGACACTGTTTCCTCACTGAAACAGTTCTAATCATTGATGACCCTTTGGCTAAAAAAGTCTTGTCTAATTCTACTGTCAACTCTGGGCTTATAAAGCTTCATGGTATTTAATTTACTCAGGTTTAATATGTGAATATCATATCACCGCGCTTGTGTCGGAATGTCAAAGATGGAAGTTTTAGGATAGATAGCCTTTCATTATATGGTTTTTCGCCAAGTCCAGAGATGCACTTCGTGATTATCTCCTTGCACACTTTCAATCAGCTTCATATCACTTTTGTAACAAGGACCAGGAAGGCAGGTCCCAAAATCAAGAACTGGTCTTACAATTGCCTTGTATAACTTCAAGAAGATTCCCGTGATCAGCTAGCAAGTGTTCTTGAATTTGCTCTGGAAACAGTTTGTGCAGAGTGTTCGTGGAACTTTAGAAGGTTACCTATAATGGTCCCAGGTCTTTACCACTCCAGGACTCCCAGGTCTTTAACACTGGCGCAAATAGGGAGAGGAATGGGGGATGATGTCTGGTTATCATTCATAGTATATTGGTGCAGAGAATTATTGTGACCAAAATGAGTGGTAGATCAGGTGGGCAGCTTCACTTAGCTTGGTAGTATTATTAGTAAAGACGGTGGTAACAGTGAAGATGTTAAAAGTAGAATAGCCAAGGCTCAGAGTGTTTTTTCACAGTTAAAAAAAAGTTTGGCAGAATAGAAAACTTCATTTTTTCATTTAATTTCGCTCTCAGGATGCGATTTGTTGACCTTAATAATCCTTTCAACTACAGAAATACCAAAGAGGTTATGTGCCAAAATTTGTATATTTGAACAAAACAAAAAATGCTAAACTTAAGCCAGGTGTACCTGTTTTTACCTTTGTTTTCAAGCTAAAGGGAGGGGTTAAATGCACCCTATCAACTCCAATTAGCGCCACTGCTTTTGTTCGATTTTTTACTAGTGTTTGTAAGAAGTTGAAAAGAAATGGTTTAGTGTTCAATTGTAAGAAGTGCGTCACTTACTGCATTTGTTGATAAATACATTAATGTATGAAAAATACACTAACAATCAACTAGATCATTAATGACTAAATAAAAAGATTATGCAATCGTTCCCTTCTTTGAGGAATAAAATGCTAATGTTAAAGTACAGTAGATAAGATGCAAAAGCTATCAAAGTACAGGCTTCATCAAAAATGAGCATATATCAATGATATAACTTTCCTTTATTTAAAAAGTGGTATAACTTTGTGATTCTGTTAGAAATCCTAGCATATCAAGGGTCAAATAAACATTTTCAGTTTCTGTCGAGTTGGAGACTTGGGCTTTAAATTTGTGTCTGATTATCTTCCTTCGCCAAAGGCATCCCAAGCCTCTTTTCACTGAGGGGGTGATCTTCATAGATTTTACCAAATCCCTTCCTGATTTCTGCCAAATTTTCAGCAGAAATCTGGGATTTCGAAAAATTTCTGCCGATTTTACAAAAATTCTGCCGAATGTCAAAAAAGTAAGAGGGTAATGCGCCCCCATTCCCCCCGGGACATCCCTGCCCTTCACACCTCGTTTACGAGCACTGAATGTATTTTATATGTATATTAATATTTTGTCGTTGAAGTATTATTATTTTGTATTTGTGTTTTTGTAGATTCATCTTTTAATTGTTTACCTTAATTCGCACTTCGGACCGAAATAAGGTCCAATGTTGGATCTGTTCAGCTACACTATTGAGAAGGTGGTTAAAACACTTAACACAAAATATAGAAAAGAAGGTTGTGACTGTGTTTACGGCCCAGTGACACGCCTTCCGACTAAGAGAGAGCTAGGATAGATGCAATTTAAGCCCTCCTGATAACGGTGACCACATAGTTATGATCAAGGGGACCACTCTTCTATAGTTTAGAGTAGACACTGCCGCACAATGTCAATTTCTGATAGAGTATGCGACCTGGTTGGGCACGACAAGCAGCATCAGCATCCTAGCCCAACTCTTTTAAATATATGCAAACATATTAATCAGTAGTGATACGCCATCCGACTAGTTTCGATAGAGTATGCGACCTGGTTGGGCGCGACAAGCAGCATCAGCATCCTAGCCCGGCTCTTTTAAATATATATAAACATATTAATCACTAGTGAAATGCCTTCCGACTAAGTGACACGCCTTCCGACTAAGAGAGTGCTAGGATAGATACAATTTAAGCCCTCCTGGTAACGGTGACCACATAGTTATGATCAAGGGGACCTCTCTTCTATAGTTTAGAGTAGACACTGCCGCACAACGTCAATTTCTGATAGAGTATGCGACCTGGTTGGGCACGACAAGCAGCATCAGCATCCTAGCCCAACTCTTTTAAATATATGCAAACATATTAATCACTATTTATGAGACGCAGATGATGCGCAGCTGCAGTTGTATCTCGAAGGTTTGGCTTCCCACTTTTTGCCGAGTCTCCTTTTGAAAAGTTTAACCGTTGTTGGAGACACTGTTTCCCCACTGAAACAGTTCTAATCATTGATGACACTTTGGCTAAAAAAAAGTCTTGTCTAATTCTACTGTCAACTCTGGGCTTATAAAGCTTCATGATATATAATTTACTCAGGTTATAAACCTGAGTAAAGAGCTTGTTTTGGGGTTGGTTGAAAAATTTATATGTGAATAGCATATCACTGCGCTTGTGTCGGAATGTCAAAGATGGGAGTTTTAGGGTAGATAGCCTTTCATTATATGGTTTTTGCCAAGTCCTGAGATGCACTTGGTGTTTCTCCTTTGCAAATCTTCAATCAGCTGTATATCACTTTTGTAAAGAGGACCAGCAAGGCAGATCCCAAAATCAAGAACTGGTCTTAGAATAGCCTCGTATAACTTCAAGAAGATTCCCGTTATCAGCTAGCAAGTGTTCTTGAATTTGCTCTGGAAACAGTTTTTGCAGAGTGTTCGTGGAACTTTAGAAGGTTACTTATAATGGTCCCAGGTCTTTACAACTCCAGGACTCCCAGGTCTTTAACACTGGTACAAATAGGGAGAGGAATTGGGGATGATGTCTGGTTATCATTCATAGTATATTGGTGCAGAGAATTATTGTGACCAAAATGAGTGGTAACACATTTTGATATGTTAAAAGAAAAAGGTCACCTGTCTCCCAATGCCTGTATGTGATCAAGGTTGGATTGAATTGATAATTTGTTGGGTACGCTAAACAGTCTTGAATCATCAGCACAAAGGATGATTCAAAGTCTTGAATCATCAGCACGACCATTGAATTGTCGGACAGAATAGAGGCAGTACAAAACAGGTGCCTAAGAATTATCTTCAATGAGGGTAAAGTACCTTATATTTCCCTTCTTAGGAGAGCTAATTTTGTCACCCTTAAGGAAAGGAGAGCAAAAATTACCTTGCGTTTTACTAACAATGCCCTTCATAACCCTCGAACAACACCCCTTTTCCTCGGTCAACATTCACCCCTTCGACCCCGCCTCCGCGTTCTGTGTCAACAAAAATCCCCCTTCTCGCCCCAATAAGAGTTTGCACGGAAAGATATAGAAGAACTTTTATCCCTTACATAGTTGACATTTTCAATCCCTGAATCTCCGCGGCCCCCCCCCCTCACTTGCTCTTTACCTCATAGTTATTAATTTAATGTCCATTATGCAAATTTGGGGGTTTTATATTTATGTTTGTTAGTCACCAACTAACTTATGTTTTTTTTTGTTTGCTGACGTTTGACATTGTTATATTTTTGCTGACGACATTGGCCTTCTAATTTTATGAGTTTACTTTGTACTTTGTTTTTGTTTTTAAGGTTTTTACGTATTTGACATTGACCCTTTTATAATTTGCTGTTGTTGTTTGATTTTTTGTTTTTGTTGTTCTTTTTTCGCTGTATTTGACGCTAAAGTGCGAATTCGGCCCTTTTGGGCTTGTGATGGCCATTTTTCAGCAATGAATCTTATCTTATCTTAAAGGGTTAAGTAGCTGCTGACTTCAGGAATCATGTCATTTATATAAAGAAGAAACAATGTGGGTCCAAGAACCGTTCCCTGGGGAACACCACTTATGACTTTACAAGGCTGCGAGTAGGTACATTTTCCAACTGTTGTGAAGAGTCGTAAAGTCTGAGATCTACCAGCCAAGAAGTCCATCAACTAATCTACTAATTCTTGGTCGGTTCCTGCTGCTGTTAACTCAAAACAAAGCCATTTTTGTGGATTTAATTTGTTTTTATTTTTGTAATAGTAATTTACTATTCTGCAGACGAGCAGAAAGAAGCTGCTAAGAAAGGAGACTCGAAAACGGTGTATCGACTAACGAATGAGATAGTCGGAAAGAAAACAATCCGAAAATCCCTTGTAAAAGATGAAAATGAGGACGTAATCTCGGATCCACAGAAATCTGACGAGAGATGGGCCTCGCATTTCGAGAAAGTCTTAAATAGACCCAGACCTGACGATCCAGAAGTAGTACCTGACAAACCGTTTTTAAAAATTGACGTAAGTGCTGATCCCCCAAGCACTGAAGAAGTGACGACAGCTGTGAAAAAGCTGAAAAATGGACGGGCACCTGGAGTAGATGGGATCACGGCAGAGATGCTGAAGGCGTCCCTTCGTGCCTGCATAACCGTTTGGACTACTCTCCTAGTGGTCATCTGGAATAGCAAAAAAGTTCCAAAAGACTGGACCAAAGGTATATTAGTAAAACTCTTCAAGAAAGGCGATGCGCTAGTCTGTGACAACTGGAGGGGCATCAACCTAACGTCTGTGCCTAGCAAAACACTAGCCACATTCATACTAGAACGTCTAAGAACAGCCCTAGATTCACACCTCAGAGAACAGCAACACGGGTTCCGACCTGGTAGGTCTTGCTCTGACCTTGTTTTTATTCTAAGGCTGATGATGGAAGAGTCAAGAGAATGGAACAAAAAGATGTACCTGGTCTTCATTGATTTTGAAAAGGCGTTCGATTCTATCGACCGAGATACTTTATGGAAGATTCTAAATTATTATGGAGTACCTGATAAACTAGTCAAAATGATAATGGCACTTTGTGAAGATAGTGAACGCTGTGTTCGCACAGAAAATGGGGACACGTGTTTCTTCAAGATAATGTCTGGAGTCAAACAAGGTTGTATACTATCCCCGTTCCTATTTATCATTGTAATGGACTATATTCTACGGCAGTCTTCACGCTGTAGAGTGAAGATTAGTAGCAGGCAGATCTCGGATATGGACTTCGCAGATGACGTTGTTCTTCTCGAAGAAGCGAAACAGCGACTGCAGCTGCTACTCGACGCCATAGATAAAAAGGCCTAGAAAATAGGACTTGCGGTGAATGTCAGTAAGACAAAGAGCATGGCCACATGTGACTCCCCGCTGATACTAAAATTCAAAGGTAAAGCAATTGACCGGGTCAAAGAATTTAAGTATCTTGGGAACTGGATTGAATATGATGGTGACATAGCTAATGCAATTAAGAGGAGAATTGGACAGGTGACATCGGCTTTTAATACTTAGTAATATGATACTTTTTAGCTGAGAGGTGCTGTAGACAAAGTTTTAAGAGAAGAACAGTGCGGTTTCAGAAAAGGTAGAGGATGCGTCAACCAAATTTTCAATCTTAGGTTAATAATTGAGAAGGCCTGAGTTGTCAAACACCTTTGGTCATCAGTCTTATAGATTATGAGCAAGCGTTTGACTCTGTTGATAGAAGAGCTTTAGAAAAGGTCTTATCCTAGTATGGTATACCAGAGAAATACATTAAAGTGATTAGTACTATGTACGAGAATAACAATGCGGGGGTTAAGATAGGAAATGAGGTTAGCAGCTGGTTTTGTACTAAATCAGGAGTTAAGCAGGGTTGGGTTCTATCCCACTTCATATGGATTATTTTGATGGACTTTGTCTTAAGGAGCATTGAAAAGGCAATGGGAGACCACGGGATCAAATGGGGAGGAAAAACTCACCTGGACTTAGATAATGGTGATGATTTAAGCATTCTGGATGAAATTGTGAGCAAAATGAATGAACTTTTAGAGGTTTTTCGAGTCCAGAGTGCTAGAATAGATTTTAAAATTAATGTTTAGATGACTAAGTCACTAAGGCTAGGAATAAGTGAAAATGAAAAGGTGATTTTGGGTAACGAAAATATTGATCAGGTGGGCAGCTTCACTTACATTGTAAGTATTATTAGTAAAGACGATGGGAGTAGTGAAGCTGGTAAAAGTAGAATAGCTAAGGCTCAGGGTGTTTTTCACAGTTAAAAAAAGGTTTGGCAAAATAGAAAGATAAGTCTGCAAACCAAGATTAGATAAGATAAGATAAGATATTTATTTCAAAAAATGACTATCACAAGCCCCGAAGGGCCGAATTGGCATTTCAGAGTCATAAAAAGAAAAAAAGACATTAAACTAGCACAACAACCAAAAAACTGGCTAAACAATGCCAAAAACAACAATATAAGAAAGGCAAAGTCATTCGTTAGTCTAACAAAAAGTGTCAAATGTAAGAAGGTTAAAAAGGCACAAATTAAAACAAAATCAAAAAAAAAATGAGATAAAAATAACGTTTAAAAAGTTTAAAAGAGAATATAAAAAAAGGGGAGGGAACGGAAGAGCCAAACGGACACCAGCATGGGTATCACCAGTAAAAAAAAAAAAAAAAAAAAAAAAACTGGTGGTTTATTTGATCAGTAATGAAGGGGACAAAGGTTTTTTCATATCTGGAGGTTAAACAACGGATGGGGGACAAGATAGGGATGGGTTCAGATACAGTACGTGGCAGGCGGTGTCTGGATGGGGAGTGTCTTTTGGGGAAAATGTTTTCCGTGCGAGGGTTTATTATTGCATTTTTTGCAAAACGGAGGCACAGCGTTCCTCTCCTGTGATCAAGAGTTTCCAGCTTGGCCTTTTTTAGAAGGAGTGAATATGGTACCAAAATTTCTTTAAAAATTATTCTTAGGGCTCTTTTTTGAATAGATTCAATTTTATCTGATTCACCACGGGAGATGCCAGGATGCCAAACTGGACAAGCATATTCAAGATGCGGGCGGACCAAGGAAGTATAAATCCTTAAAGAATGGGATGGGGAGATGTTAAATTTATTCAAGAGCTTAAGGAGAGACATGGATGCATTAGCTCTACGGACAATATCTTTCACGTGGATATCCCACTTTAAATTAGAGGAAATTGTAACCCCAAGTAATTTAAAGGAAGACAAAGAAATATCTGGGGGTATAGGGTCAAGGAAGGCGGGAATAGATTTCAAGATATTTATCGTAATTATATTTGATTTAGTGGAATTTACTTTCATATTTAGGTTCTTAGCTTCATCCGAAATGTGGGATAGAATTTCAAGGGGGTCACTTTTAATATTCCTGTGACATACTTCGAGGATCGTCAAGTCATCCACGTATATCCACCTATGGGGGAAGTCTTTACCAATATCATTAATCATGACTAGAAATAAAAGTGGTCCCAATAAGGTTCCTTGAGGAATTCCACAATATATAGGGAGGGGATTAGAGAAAATATTTTTGTAATTAACAACTTGGGATCTATTTGAAAGAAACGATATAACAATATTTACTAACAGAGGATCAAGTTTAAAGTTAACCAGGAGTGGACGAATTAAGGTGGTGTGGTCAACCAGGTCAAAAGCTTTTTGGAAATCAACTAAGACAAGGTTCAGCCAGACATTTGGTTTATCAAGGTTACTTACGATGGTATGCATTAAGTGCACAAGGTAATGGGTGGTGGAAGTTTTCTTAAAGTTACCAAACTGCCGGGTGTCAATATGCGGACAAACTTTCGTCTTAAGCCAGTCACAGAGGAAACCTTCATAAAGTTTGGAAAAAACAGAAGTGAGCGCAATGGGGCGAATGTAGGAGAAAGTCAGACTAGTGTATTTTGTAGGGGCACGTTTTATAAAACCTTTTTTCTAGCAACATGGGAATTTGCAATAACTTGTGATGTATTTGAAAAAACTTGACAAAGATTCAGCAATTTCATCTAAAAAGGCTTTGATGACGTCATGTTAGATCTCCAAGACACAAATAAAGGATTCTATAACCTTAAGCATTTTATTTATAACATCAGAGGTAGACATAAAGGGGAAAGACGTATTGGAAGGAATAGTTAAACTTGAGCCAGTGAAAGGGGGAGACTTTGCACGATGGAAGCAAGGTACAAGTTCAGATGAAAATCAATTTTAGAAGGACTTTTTCCACATATTTCTTTAATTTTTCTGTACCATTACTTGGGCTTGTTAGAATAAATATATTTGACTCTATTATTATAATAATTAGAAGCTGCTTTTCTTAATTTTTTCTTTAGGAAATTCATTAGACTATTAGCCTCATTAATGCGACCTGCTTTGAAAAAATGGATTTTTTTTCTTATAAGTTTTTTTAAAGACTCAGTAACGTAAAGCTTATCTGTAGAACACGTTTTAAATTTTTTCTCAGGGAAGTGGAATTAATAATTACTCCTCAATAGATTTTGGAGGGACAAAGCCATGTAGTCAACGTCATTTGTGTGATATACAGAGGACCAATTTTCAGTAGTAATCCAGGAGCAAAAATTGAAAAGTCCTGCGTCAGTGAGAGGTCCATAAGCGGTTTCAGTTATAGAAAACGACTGTTTAACTTTAGCCAGCGGAGATAGGAAAAGGCTAAAGTGGTAACTACCCCCTGGAGGGGGCAGAGTGGAGACGGGTTTGTAAAACTTCGAAAGATTAGTGCAAATTAAATCAAGAGTAGTATTGCCTTTTGTAGTAGGGACATTAACGACCTGTTTTAAATTAAAAGCGTTACATGTAGAATCAAGTCTTAAATCATTTGCGTCACCCATCAGGCAAATTCCTGCATTTTGGTATTTTGATAGTACAAAGTCAGCACTTGCATGTAATTTTTCGATAAAATTTATTTTGTCAGCGGATCTCTGATTAGGGGAGTAATAAAAACAACAAAGGACAATTAAATTAAAAGCACGCGGCAAGATTTTAGGTCGAACACATACCCACACAATTTCATCAAATTGCTTAAGACACGGACTTGGGATTTCACTGGGATATAGATCATAAAGGATAAAGAACAAAATTCCGCCACCTTTCTTACCCAGTGGGGTATTTTCTGGTCCGAGTTAAATAAATTGATAAAAATTGTTAATCTTTAACATGTGCAAATTTTGAGCTTGAACTTCAGTAATAGCGATTACATCTAATCTATATATTTTAGAAAGGGTGCCTAATTTATTAAGTTTTTCAAAGTTAAGGCTTTCAGCGTTGCTTAAAAAAAGTTTGGGGATTCGAAAGCACCTTGTGAAGGTACCGTTTTACACTTTACTTTTTTTATATGACAGATGCGGTCAGGGGTTCTAGTGGAATTCTTGACGGGGGCTAAACTGGGATAGCGAGAACAAGGGACAGGGGGATCAAATCCATCTTTTTCAAATACAATTGTATTTAATTGAGCAGGTACTAGCGGAGACTCTAAACAGCGGTAACTATTTGAAGTTTTAGAAACTCTGCATGGAGGTGTTAAAAGAGGATCATTCTGCCTGCTTACTTTTAAACCAGAGTCATACTGGTAGGGTAGCTAGGGGGATAAAGTGCAAGAGAAGGGAGAAAGGTTTCTTGGTGACCTGGGAATAAGTCAAGTTGGGAGTGTTCTTTAAATGGGGGGGCCGGGGGGCAAGAGGAAGCGGAGGGAGGGAAGTACGGTGGAGGGTCTCTGAGTGGGGCGGGGTTGGGTTTGTTTCGGCAAATAACGGGTGGAGTCCAGAACCGGCTGGTAACTTTTTGGACGCACGGAGACGAAAGGAGTCGAAAGGAAGTGGATTTTTGGGAGGAATATGAGTGAGGAGGGTTTGGGGATGGTCTGAATTGAGCGGTGATTTTGGGGGTTGGACTGACTGGGCACGCGTAAGTACTTGGGGTGGAGGATTATTTCGAGGGATGGATTCCTGCGGTATACTGCTGTGTAACCGGTCTGCCGGGGGAAAAGACTCAAAGTTGGCTCGACCATATCCCAGAGGAGGGGGGTCATGGAAACTTTTGCCGTCAATCTAAAAAACTTTTGGTTTCAAACCTGCGCTCCAATCCGGGAGATGCATGAGCAAAAGTATACGACTTATCAATACAAGATAAAACAGAGCAAAGATCAACATGGTCAAAAATACACTTATAAGACACACAAACTGCCGAAATAAACTGACAACAAATATGCAGAAACTTGCATTGTTTGCAGAACTTACAGAAACCACTATCAAAATGCTTGCAGATTACATTTTCCTTTCTGCTTATTTTCGCGTTTATTTCACTTTTATCTTTCAATTTTGTAATTTTTTCAAAGATAATAAAAATGTCATCGTCTGGTAATGACTTCTCCATAACCTTTTTGTTTAGTTCATTATCACCAGATAATTTATGTGAAAAGCCGGGAGTCACTGGACTATTAACGAACTCAATAGTCATACTATTGTCATACAATAGTCATCAGTAGTCATACTACACGTAAGTATTTGTAAGCTCTCATGGGATACTCTGCAATTAATGCTGGATTTGTTGAACTCAGATAATTGATTCCCTAGGGAAATTATAATTGCTTAGTTGTTTTTTTAAATCCTCTTGTAATTTGGTGATTTTCAATTTAAGGATCACCTGATTGTTCTATAGACTGCCGAATTCATCTTCCATAAGGAGGCGTTGTGAATTATGGGAGTTGATAATTTCACTTAATTTTTTAATTTCAAGATCACGTTCCTGGAGTATATCGTTACCAATTTTTTGGTCATTGAGAAAAATTTCAACTTATTTTTTCAAATCTTCAATGGCTACTTCATGCTCTGAATTCTTCTCTAACTGGGAATTATATTTAGGTCGGAGATGTGCCAGCTGTTTGATGTGTTTAACACAGTCAACACAAGGGGGGACTTGGGAAGCTTGATTTTTTGAAATTGATTTTGGGGTTGTAGTTTTTGAGGCAGACTTGGGCGTAGAGCGTGGTTCAAAGACAGGGGGTAGAGAAAGTGGTGTTAAAGGTGGTGCGGGGTCCTCATTCAAAGAACGGGGGGACTGGCAGTTTAAACAAAACCACTCACCACATTGTTTTCTCTCCTCAGTAGAAATGCCTGCACATTTTGTATGAAACCACTGCTGACACCGACTGCACTGCACTGTTCCACTGGCAGCACGAAGTCTGCACTCAGGGCATGTGTATTTCATGGGCCTGGACATAATAGCCAAACAATAAATCCAGTTAATATAGCTCGAAACTGGTCAATGACTGAAACTTGGATTATAATAACTTCCAAAAACGGGTTTCAAAAATTTAACCCAGCATAGGTGTTAACAGGTCAAATGCCAGGAAGCGAAAGATTAGAATATTGGAAGCTACAGTGATGAGAGTGGTTAAACATGGATTTGAAGTATGGGTGCTCCAAAAAGCGGATGAAGATTTGCTAGATGTTTTCCAGAGAAATTGCCTACAGATTGTTCTGGGTACCCGGCTGACTGACTATTTTTAAAACCGTAGACTGTACGAAAATGTGGTTCAATTCCGCTTTCTAGTGCTATAATGAAAGAAAGGTTGAGATGGCTAGTGCACGTTCTGTGGATGAAGACCGGTAGATTGCCAAAGATTGTCCTTTTCGGCCAACCGTCTAGGGCTAAACGGAAAGCAGTTTGTCCACGTCTGGGGTAGGAGGATGTCATAAAGAAAGATTTAAAGAAAATGGAAACTTCCTGGGAGGGTGTAAAGAGGGAAGCTTTGAATGGATTGGGATGGAGGAGGAGCGTGCGTAGCTGTGCTGGCCTAGGGTGGCTTGGTACTGTGATGAGCTGTAAGTAGTAGTAGAGAGCAGTAGTAATAGATATTAAGGGGTTGAGTTGAGTAGGCCTGCAAAACAGTCTCAAAAGTATCGTGAATATCTTCCATCTTATTCGATTTATAAAAAGAAATTATTATGCAACAGAAATTAATAATAACAGAAATAAATAGCAGAAAAATATCAACAACAAAAAAATAACAATATTACCAAAAATAACAGAAAACACAATAATAACAGAAAAATACTAAAACTAGCAAAAACACTAATGTAGTTTTTCTTAGTCGCTTTTAAGTTGCTTCGGCTACATACTTTTGCAACCCAGAGCTACTTAATTAATTGTGATATACCCATTTCACTTTGGGTTGGAGTAAGCCTGCTACAGAGTTTAAAGAGCATTGCAATCATTTTTATTTACCTCTTAAGTAGCTTTCGACTTTTAATTTTATTTGGTTTATGATATTGCTTTTATCTTATTATTATTTCATTGCATACCTTATTGTATTTCTTGTATAAAAAAAATACATATAGCTTTATGTAAACGATATGTTTATTCATAAAACATTAGCACTTTCATAAAATAAGAAAAAAAGATAAAGACATGAAAAGTAGACAAATATTAAAAAATTCAAAAATTTTGGAACACAGCCAACTTAAACACGAAACAAAAATAAAACAAAAATACTTTTATTTCATTTTCGTTTTATTATTATTATTATTTTATTACCCATTATTAAACATACAAAATGTTGTAAATGGAGTACAGGAAAAGAAAAAAAAGTAACATCAAATAACAACAAAATATCCGAAGAAAACTCAACTACAGAAAACAAGATTAAGAACATTCCTAGGACAAACAAAAATGACAAATTTAAGTTATTGCGACATATAATGAAGAGAGGCTTGGTTCAAACGCCTTTGCAAATCGAACACGGCGATTCAGTACAGCTATAAGCGGGTCGGCTATACCATACTTCAGAGATATATTCGAATTCCTCATCCAAACTGGAAGACGAAGCAGATACTTGCCATATCTGTAGAAAATAGACCGAATATTGCGGCGATCAGATAAGGTAAATATTTTCCAAAACGGAGATAGGGCTAGCACATGTGGCAAAACAAAAGCATTATACACTCTTGCAAGTAGAAAACGGTTAAAGTGGCACTTCATTGAAACGAGAATTCCATAAGCTCTGCGTGTCTTTACAGCGAACAGCGAAACAAGGCAATCGTGGGTTTCTTTAAGATCGCTACAAATTGGAAGGCCGAGGTACATAATATTAGACGAAGACTTAATCGTATAAATTCTGAAAAGAACATCAACTGGTTTACTATCTTTAACGCGGCTATTAAATACGAGAACTTCACTGTTCTGGGGATTGAAAGAAAGACCTATGTTACCATACTCCTTACTCCAAAACACGGAAAGTCTCTTCGATGCCTACAAGTGTTCTCCTCGCGTTCAAAATGTCGTCGGCATAATCGATCAGCGAAACATTGAGACCTCTAAAGATACATGTAGACTGAACCGGTTCTTGCGATGAAATACTACTATTATTGAATAGCGGTGGTGAAGTAAGTGCTCCTTGGCGTATTCCCTTCTCTACGGGTATAAGACTAGAAGATAGGGTTAAAGCATTAACACACGGTACATTTACACGCGCTTTTAAATTACTATACATATTCCTCAGTGTGCGTATAATAGACTTATCCACGCCACGTTTCCGGGCCGACAACAATATCTGAGGGTGCACACCGGAGTCAAACGTGCGG
The DNA here is from genome assembly GCF_049724085.1 of Artemia sp. Qi Xiang Cuo. Classification (NCBI taxonomy): domain Eukaryota; kingdom Metazoa; phylum Arthropoda; class Branchiopoda; order Anostraca; family Artemiidae; genus Artemia; species Artemia sp. Qi Xiang Cuo. The sequence continues at coordinate 2,972,965 of NC_142797.1, read as the reverse complement.
TTGACATCGTGACCGGCAAAATACAAAGTCTCATTTGAATCATCGGCGTCAATCAACAAATTAGCAATCAAATAATGCGCGTGTTCTCTACTCATTTTCTTCTTGAAACCAAATTGGTTATTCGGCGTGTTACATGTAGCACTAAGCCTATTTACAACAAGCAATTCAAATAACTTGTACAGTATAGGCGCGACAGTTATCGGGCGGTAAGAAGAACACTGCCCCCTGTCTTTTCCCTTTTTTAATACAGGAGTAAATACACCCGTGCAGAATAGGTCTGGAATAACCCCAGCATTAAAAATCATTTGGTACAGGAGACAAAGGTGCTCGACAAGGTTCTGACTTCCCGCTTGCAGATTCAATTCGCACAGGTTATCTACCCCCCTCGACAACTTCTTCTTCAGTTTCGAGAGTGCCTCACGGACTGACGAATTAGAAACAACAAAAACAACTTCCCGTTCACATTCCGCAAGACTCGCATGGAGCTCAGTCGACAATTCATTTTTCAAACCAGTACTAGGCGATAAGAACCCGTGCGTGATATATTTAAGCCACTCGCTCGTACCTGACAGGTCCTCAGCTAATTATTTGCATTTCTTCTTATTTAAGAATTTCTAAAAACGACTAGAGTCTTGCTTTACATATTTACTATCACATTCAATAATCATAGCACGATGTATAGCGAGGGTTTTTGCGAATCTTCGCTTAGTATATAATCCGATGGAGTTCACTATACCATGCCTTGGTCGGTCATTATCTATCCACATTCTTAACCAGAATTTCGCGTCCGCACACGCATTTACAAGATCCGAATTAAAGGACCAGTGGGGTATTTCCGAGCCAATCCGAACACAACAAATCAGTACTGCAGCCTTTTCCGCGCACTGCAGGGCATGAACTATTTCGCTACATTATATATTGATCAGTACTTGTTTATCACTTGCTGCAACTGAAGAAGATTTATGAAGTAGATTGTAAGGGACGCGAATTCTTGCTAAAATATAGTCACATACCTTCTGGTACAAAGGGGTATTAATGTTATCCCACATAACTTTCTGATGCCATTTTCTTCCACTGGGTAGATCAGGGTTGTATTTCAAAGATTTACTAGGTGGGAAAACATAACTAACTGGTAAGTGGTCAGATGCGCTGGTAGACGTATCCACATGTGACTGGCAAAAGGGAACTGGTTGATGAGAACACATTATAAAATCAAGAGATGAAGTTATCCCAGTGTTATGCACATACGTGAAATCGAGATGATCGAGATTGAAGTTTTACGTTCTCAACACACAAAAAAACACAAAATATGAAACAGCGAGAGTGAGTAGTCGCGTTTGGTAACAAAACCGATTTTTTTTAAACAAAACAACCGAAAAAATGGTATATTAAAAAAAAAATAAAACCAGAAGTAGTGTACAAAAAATCCTGAGAAAGCAATTTAAAGTTTTAAATATAAAACAGAATTTGAACAAATTGAATATATACATTTGAAGGCTTCGATCAAAAATTTGCCACCTGAGCCATTAACCAGGACGGGCAGGTAGTGTTAGCTACTCCCGTAGAAAGATACAAAAGCGGAATTAAGGTCAGGTTGTCAGACTTCCACTAAATCGGCTGATAAAATTCTTAGTAGGCTACTAAATTTTTCAAAGCACTACAACCAAAACATTAGCCAGGCGAACATTATAAAAATATTATTTGCCAAATTCTTGCTACGCCCATAGGTGGAAATCAGCTCTTTCTTCTAAAAACTGGTGGAATTGAAAGTATTGTATGAAAGCTAGGTTTACTTGACGGGTTTTATGTCAGCCGATAAAAATGTCCTAAAGTGGGTGAATTTTTCTTTCGCTTCCCTACTGCATAGGAATTGAAAAATTCGTTTCTTCCGGTTTTTTTTTAGAATATCGAAGCATTTACGTTTTGAGCTTTTTTGTTCAACTTTTTGGAAGTCTTCAACTGTTTGAGATGAAAATTCATAGAGAGCTTTCAGTATGTGCATTTTCTAAGAAAACCCGAGTTTCGCTTTCTATGAGACATTCGTCTAGCTACGGGGCTTGGTCGATTTTGCTTGAAAAAAATACTATCTTTTACCAGCATTTTACGCCAACCTCTTTGTCTGAAAGTGTCTGAAAGTGAAGGCAATTGTTTGTACGACATTTTAGGGCTTTAAACAAACAACTAACTAAACAAGTCGCAATATAGCGCGAAGCTCTTTCTCACTGAAAAAAAGAAAATACTCACTCGTTTATTAAGCTTAAGATAAACAAATTCAAAGAAAAGTTCTGAATTTTAGCACGACACTTTCATAAAAGAAACAGCTTGGCACAGATTTCTTGTCTTTCTATAGCTTGTCTTGTCTGTTTGTCTTGCCATAGCTTTGGCTGGCCTACAAATTCGTTCATCATTTGATGCGCAAATAGGTTCTCTCAAGTTTTGAAGGACTCAATCAATATTTTCACCCGGTATAACTTGAGAGAACCTATTTGCACATTAAATGATGAACGAATTTGTAGGCCAGCCAAAGCTATGGCGAGACAAAGGATTATTGCCCAATAATCTTGGTAGATTTCTTTTTCATTGATTCCAACCTGGTTCTTATTTAATTTCTGTTCTATCGCTGGCAAGTAAACTTCAAATGGTTCGATTTTCGTAGTTTTTTTTTCTTTTCTTTCTTTTTTGTTTAGCACTGAGGACGACTCGGCGGAGGTCCTTGTCGAAATATTTGCTTATTTCTTCTTCTTCATGGTTTTCCACTGGCTGACAAAATCCTCGTTTTTTCACCTTTTTTGATTTTATTCATCTTTTTGTTATTTTCTTTCCTCTCTGAGTTTCAGTTGCCCTTAAATCTCTTGACTCTTAAAAAGTGAACTAGAACTTTCAATTTCCAATCAAATGAGCCTTCTATGAAGTTTATACAAGCACCCCTTTCATATGAACCATACTTGCCCTTAGGGCATAACTTAGAACTCCTTCTCCCGGGCCCTGAGGGGCTGTATTGACACCGGAGTTTTCCTTATCCATCCTTTGAAATATTTTATTTTTAACAAAATGTCTATCTCAAAATTTTCATCACATGGGTTTGGAAAAAGAAGGGAAAAGAAGGGGGGCTAGTTGCACTCGGATCTCAATTGACTATTAAAAAGTGAACTCGAATTTTCAATTTCGAATCAATTGAGCCCTCTCTGAAGTTTATACGAGTATTACTTTCATAAAAAAACAAATATGCCCCAGGGCACAACTTCTAACGCCTGCCCCCGGGCCCTGGGGAGGGGGGTGGTTGTGTCGACACCTGAGTTTTTGTTATCTGACTTTTGGACAATTTTTATATTAATGGATATCTCAAAATTTTTATCGGATGCATTCGGGAAAAAAGGGGCGTGGAGCTAGTTATCCTTCAATATCTTTTGACTCTCAAAAACTGAACTAGAACTTTCAATTTCCAATCAAATTAACCCTCTCTGAAGTCTTTACGGGCATCCCTTCCATAAGAACCATATATTCCTCCAGGGCATAACTCACAACGCCTACACTGGGGGGCTCTGTCGACCCCGGAGTTTTCATTATATGGTCTTTGAACTATTTTTAAAAAAACGACTATCTCAAATCTCTTATCAGATGGGTTTGAGGAAAAAAGGGCGGGGGGGGGGGCTAGGTGCACTCCAATCTCTTTTGACTCTTAAAAAGTGAACTAGAACTCAATTTCCAATCAAACCTTTTTGAAGTTTATACGAGCATCCCTTCCATAATAACCATATATGTTCCCAGGGCATAACTTACAACACCTGCCCCCGGGCTCTGGGGGGCTGTGTCGACACCGGAGTTTTTATAATATAATCTTTGAACTATATTTAACAAAATATCTATCTCGAATTTTTTATCGGATGCATTTTGGAAAAAAGGGCGTGGGGGAGGGGGGCTGGTTACCCTCCAATATCTTTTGACGCTTTAACAGAGTACTGGAACTTTCAATTTCCAATCAAATGAGCCCTCTCTGAAGTTTATACGAGCATTCCTTCTATAAGAACCATATATGCCCCCAGGGCATAACTTATAACCCTTGCCCTGAAGACCTTGGGGGAGACTGTCAGGCTCAAAGATATAATTTCCAGAACTTTCTACTACTTTTAACAAAATGGCTATCTCAAAATTTTGATTGGATGTGTTTAGGGAAATGGTGGGCGTGGAAGGGGTGTTAGTTGCCTTCCAATCACTTTTGACAATTAAAAAGAGCACTGGCCATTTCAATTTCCAATCCAATGAGCCCTTTTTGAAATTTCTACGACACCGCTTTCTATAAGAACATTATATACCCCCAGGGCATAACTTACAAACCTTGCCTTGTGGGCTGTGGGGGGGGGGGTGTCATCCTCAAAGACCAGATTTCCAGAATTTCCAACCACGTTGAACAAAATGGCTGTGTAAAAATTTTGATTGGATGTGTTTGGGGAAAAGGTGGGCGTGAGAGGGGGTTAGTTGTCCTCCAATCTCTTTCGACTATTAAAAAGGGCACTGATTTTTAAAAAAAAGCTTATATGCCCCCAAAGCATAACTTACAACCCTTGCCCAGAGGGTTGTGGGGGAGTGTCCTCCTCTAAAAAATAATTTCTATCCATAAATCAACTACGTAGAACAAAATGGCTATCTCAAAATTTTGATTGGAGGTGTTTTGGGGAAATGGTGGGCGTGGAAGGGGTGTTCGTTCCCTTTCAATGACTTTTGACCCTGAAAAAGGGCACTAGAACTCTCGATTTCCAATCGAATGAGCCCCCTTTGAAGTTTTTACGACGACCCTTTCCGTATGAAGTGCCTCTGGGAAAAAATAATAATAATAATAATAAAACTATACTTGAGCTAGAGCAATGGGCTAATAACAGGAAACGGGCTAATGAAGTATTTCCCATAAGCTCTATAAATGTAGTTTAACTAGAGCAACAGGCTAACGGTAGTAAATGGGCTAAGGAGTTATTGCTAATGACCTTTATAGATATAGTTTAACTAGAGCAATGGGCAAATGGCAGGAAATGGGATGATGAGTTACTTCTAATGGACCTTATAAATATAGTTTAACCAGACAATTGTACCGCCTATTGAATAGAATATCGGCTAATAACATGAAATGGAAAGACTCGGAATTTCTAATGAGAATTACAAATGTAGTCGAATGAAAACTATTGTATTAGCTTTTAGATAAGGAATGGGCTAATACCAAGTGGTCTATTAGAAGGAAATGGGCTAATAAAGAATTTCCAATGAACATTGTTGATAGTATTTCTTATGAGTACCGTAAACATAGTTTAATTGTGATAACTGCGCTAATCAAACGAATAGGACGGCCATCCTTTGCACTAGCTCTTGGAATGGACTAATAACACACAATGGGCTAATTTGGTATTCCTAATGAGTATTATAAACATTGTCTAACTAAAATAATTGTGTGAGCTCTTGGATAGGGGATAAGCTAATGGTAAGCGGGCTAATAATAGAAAATGGGCAAATAAAGCATTTCTAGTGAGCATTGTAAATATAATTTAACTGTAGCAATTGTACTAATTAATCAGACAGGACGGCCATCCGTGATCTCATTTACCCATTGGTATCTCACATGATCTAACTATGAAGAAATTCTGATCACGATTAGAGATGTGGCTACGATATCATCTCGGAATGCGTCAAATTTAATCAAATTTCTTTACATACAGATTATATAACAAAAGATTAAAACTATGCATAATAGTTTTTTTCAGTTCGGGAGATGCCTGGACTATTGAATAACCCTACCTCCTTTCCTCCTCCTCTATAGCTACATCTACTACAAACTGTTTAAAATAATCATTGTTTAAAATCACTGTTTAAAATAATAAAATAATCAATTAAAATAATCAATGATATAAAATAATCATTGTTTAAAATCACTGTTTATAATAATAAAATAATCAATTAAAAAAATCAATGATATAAAATAATCATTGTTTAAAATCACTGTTTAAAATAATAAAATAATCAATTAAAATAATCAATGATATAAAATAATCATTGTTTAAAATCACTGTTTAAAATAATAAAATAATCAATTAAAATAATCAATTATTTAAAATAATCATTGTTTAAAATCACTGTTTAAAATAATAAAATAATCAATTAAAATAATCAATGATTTAAAATAATCATTGAACAGAGTTTTTAAAAAAGAATTGATTTGTGGGACGTTCCAAAATATCGGGCTTGATTTAGGGGAGGAGTCAGCTGTATATTAGGGGAAGGGGCAACCCGTGTGCAATACTTAAGAGGTTGGTAAATAGTTATTTTGTTTCTGTAAACTTTTACATAAGCGTTTGAGCATATATCTCAGCCATATTCAAAAAGTTTTTTTTTTTACTTTACCAAAGCTACAGGCCTCTGAAACAATATTGAGTGATTTTTTAAGTACTTTCAATTATTAATTCCGACAATTTTTTCCAAATAAAAACAAATTTCGAACTAGAATAGTAAAAGGAAAAAAATAATACTTGATGGAAATCTGAAACAATAGTTTCGCTTAAATTTATATTTGGAATCGACCGCACATCTACTTTTTTACCTTTTACAACGATTTTTTCATTACTAGTAAATATTTTATTCAAGGGGATCTAGAGGTCCCCCACCCCAGAGATATGAAAATCCTTTTAAAATTTGAACTCTTTGAGCACAAATAGAAAGATAAAGACAGTGAAGCTGCCAATTAGACAGAAATAAAAATAACTTCCATGTAGACATGAAAAAAAGAACGAATTGATATACAATTAGCATTTATACTTTCTTTGCTAACATTCCTTCTACTTTCTATACTCTTTTATTCTGTATATTTTTTCTATATTCCACTCTTCTGTATTCTTTCTGTGGTTTTGACGGATAGGAAACTAATTGAAAGCTCTTTAAATTCCAGTTTTGAACATTTAGTCTCAAATATTTTAAAGCGGTGAGTATTATATCTTAGTCAACATTATATAGTAAAAATATATAATCTAAAAGTATACAAATAGTCATACATTATATAGTTAACAAAGTATTTTATACAGAAAATAAGTAGTCTTAATAACCCGCTTCAAAATTGGTAACAAGTCACATTCTATGAATAAAATAAAATTCACATTCTATGAACATGAATAAATAAAACATAATAAATAAATAACAAATAACTACTACTAAGGCATGGGTCGAAAGAAAGGTAATCTCTGTATTACAGAAAAAATATTTTGGCAGGTATCTTTATCAGGTATCTCAAATAAGGGAAACGTGGATTCTTAAAATTCATATTTGATATATTTAAATATATTTTTATATATTTCAATTTATAATTTTAAAACATTTAAAAATATATTTTTAGACTGACCAACAAGTTACGACTGCAAAAAATAAATAGATCTTTGGATTGTGGCTTTGAGTATTAAATAGAGAATTATATTTTGAGTATTTTTATATCATTATCAAACAGTTTGTGGTAGCGAACTGTAAGTAAGGAGCGACCCAGCTCAATGGTAATCGAAACTCTAGAAAACGGGTTTTTCATACCAATAGAAACATCAAAAGAATCGGATTTTAATGCTGATTTCAAATATATAACTTTCATCAAGTTTAGTCTAGCCATCAAAAGTTACGCGCCTGAGAAAATTTGGCTGATTTTCGAAAAAAGGGGGAAAGGCCCCCTAAAAGCTATAGAACCTTGATGAAAATCACACCATAATATTCAGCGTATCACAGAACCCTACTGTAGAGGTTTCAAGTTCCTATTTACAAAAATGTGGAATTTTGCATTTTTGGCCAGAAGAAAGATCATGGGTGCGTGTTTATTTGTTTTCTTCCCAGGGGTGATCGTATCGACTCAGTGGTCCTAGAATATCGTGGGAGGACTCATTGGATAGGAAATTAAAAGTTCTAGTACTCTTTTTAAGTTACCAAAAAAAATGGAGGGCAACTAGGCTCCCTCCCATGCTCATTTTTTTCCCAAAGTCACCTGATCAAAATTTTGAGATAGCCATTTTGTTCAGCATGGTTGAAAATATGGTAAATATGTCCTTTAGGATGACTTAATCCCCCGAAGTCCCCGGGGGGAGAGCTGAAAGTTATGAACTTTGCCCTACGTTAACATATAGTATTGGTTATTAGGAAGTATACAGACCTTTTCAGGGGGAATTTTTTCTGGTAGTAAGGTGGTGTGTGGGTTGGGGGTTATGTGGGAGGATCTTTCCATGAAGGAAGTTTTCATGGGGGAAGGGATATTGCTATGAAGGGGGCGCCGGATTTCCCAGCATTATTTAAAAAAAGATCAGAAATTAAATATAAAAAAAAACAAGTTTTCCAACTGAAAATAAGGAGTTTCATCAAAAGGTAAAACGAATAGAAAATATTACGTGTATGATTGGGTTCACCCCCTAGTCAGTACCTTTCTCTTTAAGCCAAAGATGTTTTAGTACTTTCATAAGAGCTATTTATTCTAAATAACGGCCTTCGTGATTAAGGGGTCATTTTTAAAGAATTGGAACAAAATTCGAACTTTAGCTTAAAGAGCGAGGTATTGACTAGCAGGCGAGTCCCCTAGTGTACGTATTCAAAATATATGAATATAGAAGTTTGTTACGTAAGTTAATTCATAAGTTACATATATTTATTACTAATAAAAACGTTCGTAAATAAAATTAAACAAGTTTCGAGAAAGCCATTTAACCAAATAAAAGTAAAATTATTACTTTTTTTTAAAAGAAAATTTTGTTTTAATTATTCATGTACGGTGAGCCAAAATCAAAACCTGAATAAATTCAAAAACGTTCAAAAATTAAATAAAAAAACAAGTTTTTTTAACTGAAAGTAAGGAACGAAGTTAAAACTTAAAACGAACAGAAATTATTCCGTATATGAAAGGGGTTGTCCCCTCCTCAACGCCTCGCTCTTGACGCTAAAGTTTTACTTTCTCACTACTCTTATTTATTTTAAACAATAAAAAACTTTAGCGTAAAGGACGAGGCGTTGAGGAGGGGACAGCCCCTTTCATATACGGAATAATGTCTGTTCGTTTTAAGTTTTAACGTTGTTCCTTACTTTCAGTTAAAAAAACTTGTTTTTTTTTTATTTAATCATCTATCAAGGTTATATCAAGGTTATAGTCTAGAGGTTATCTCTCTGTTGTAGTCTAGAGGTAGTAGTACAAAAATGAGAAGACCACTCTTCGGCTGCTATTTCTAAATAAATTAAAGAAAGAGTAGGTGGCATTTAGTTTTTTTTTAATGTTTAAATACTTTTGGTTTTGAATTATTGGTGCCACTGAGAGGAGGTGGAATTAAAAAAAAAATAAATAATAAAAAAAAAGGTTATAATAATGGAAAACTATACTGTGAGTCACAACTAAGCACAGGAACATCTTTTGGCATGCAACTTTACTAGGTATATTCGCACCAAAAATGAGGGGAAAATGGACTCTCAAAATTTGCAGCTCAATAAATTATCCTTCTCCCCCCTCCCCTTCATGCCCACTTAACTGAACAAAACCTGGCACAGTAATGACTTAATTATTTTTTGTATTTTTGGCTTACAAGTGTCAAAGGATGAATAAATGAATTACTCGCTTTCACCTTAAACGCAGCAAAACTACTCTCACTAAAATAAAAAAAAGCAATTGTATTTTTTTTCCAGCAATGTGAGTCAAACTTCCTTACCCTTTGGCTTAAGACAACAAAAAAATATTAAGAAAACAAAAGTCACTAAAAGCACTTTGGCACAAGGACAAATACTCTCATAAATGTAAATTAAAAGTTTTAGGAACAAGAAAAACAGGTATAAATATGGCACTAAATCTTTTAGTAACCTAACAAAGACTTTTTGTACTTTGTTGATATTAAACGTCTACGGGATACAAGTATGACACAGCCAACTTAGAGATACTTGTCAACTAAATAATTTCACAGCCTTTTGTTATTGCTTAGGAAACTACGAAAATTCATGTGCAATTTACAACACAGCATTATTTATCATAAGAAAGCATTAAAATACAGTGTTAGAAACTGTGAACTTATTGTGACGTTTATGAAAAGCGAGGATACTATATTTTAAATTATAGCTTACATAGCCTCTGCATTTTTATTAATAGCATTTATCTTTTATCTGTTCATAACTTTTATCTATTGTTTATAATTTTCTTTCATAGTTGAGTCAGCTGAATAAAACTTTCCGGAATCGACTCAAATATAAGATCCTGAAAATTTTTGGGAATTTAATTGACCAACCTCAGCTAATTTTCGATGAGAGATTAAAGCGAGTTGGTCCGATAAGAAATTATTTGAGGATAACTATGTAACTGATAGTTATTATTAAAGTAATTATGGATAAGTAATCATAAGAGTAACTATAAGGTTTTAAAGTTCTATTGCTAATCAATTCAAAATCGTTTTTCTTTTAAAGGATATAGAAAATAGAAAACGATATATGCTCTTCCTAATAGTAATAAACCTATCATTTTCTATTATTACTACTGCTTCTCTTCCAGATGTTAATTCTCAACACATAACGTTTTTGTTCTAAAATTTTAAAAAGAGCCCTAAAAAGACTTTTTTGTTGTAGTCTTAACTTGTTCGAGCTAAGACAGTCTAAAAACATGTTTTTAAATATATTAAAACTATAAACTGAAATGCATAAAAATAAAATTAAATATATTAAATATGAATTTTAAGAATCCATAATTCCCTTATTTGTGATACCTGATAAAGATACCTGCCAAAATATTTTTTCTCCAATACATAGATTACCTGTCTTTTGACTCATGCCTTAATAGTAGTTACTTGTTATTTATTTAGTCATATTCAAAGAATGTGAATTTTATTTTATTTATAGAATGTCACTAGTTACCTACTTTGGAGCTGGTTATTAAAACTCCTTATTCTCCGTGTTGAATACTTTGTTAACTATATAATATATAATTAGTTGTATACTCGTAGATTATATATTTTAACTATATAATGTTGACTAAGATATAATGCTCATCGCTTTAAAATATTTGAGACTAAATATTCAAAACTAGAATTTAAAGAGTTTTCAATTTATTTTCATATCTGTAAAAACCATAGAAAGAATATAGCAGAGTAGAATATAGAAAAGATATACAGAGTAAAGGAGCATAGAAAGTAGAAGGAATGTTAGCAAAGAAAGTATAAATGCTAATTGTATATCAATTTGTTCTTTTTTCATGTCTACATATAGTCTTTTAACTTTAGAGCTATTTAACTTTCAACTTTATCAACTGAACTGTTTAATTGATTAGCTTAGCAAGTGCTTTCATTTTTTAAGAGCTAAAAATTATCAAGATACCTTATTTTTTGCTTACTTTCTTGGTTAGTTCTGTTTTTGTTATTTGGCTTTATCACATGTTAATGCGTGAAAATTACAATAGCTGTATCAAAAAATTCAGACCCTGATGAATCCTGAAATCCAAGAAAAATTTCATGAGCAAGAGACACTTCAAGCTATACTATAAAATGAACGAACAAACTTCAGTCAATTTCACGTTTTATTATGTAAAAGATATGTTCAAAATGCGCAATTTCAAGATAATTTTTTTCGTTGAGTACAAAGATACGTAGTCTTTTAACTTTTAAGCTTTTAACTTCGATCACTTAATAAGTGCTCTTAACTCTTAATTAAGTTAGTAACTCAACGGCCCAAAAACTGTTACTTGAAAACCTTTCTTGGCATGTTATTAGATGAAAATCAAAATTGTTTGGTCAAACATATTAGACAAGCCATTAGAAAAATCTCATGAATTAGTCATATTACATGTTATGCTATGAAAATACAATCTCAAAATACATAAATTCAAGAACTTTTTTTCAGCTATAAAAATACAAAGTCTAAATAGCTGATAACTTTTTAATAATATGTCAACTCGCCAGCCCAAAAACTGGTACTTAAAAGGCCTTTTAAGCATGTTAAAGTCTTAAAAAAAACAATGAGCGTTTTACAAGTTAAACATATTAGACAAAACAAGAACAGAAACAGAAAATTTTCTTTTATATTCCATTATTTTTGTACTTATTCCATTTTCTGCTCCTTCTTAAAGCCATATTCTACGTATTATGCTATAACATATTCTATTATAACTTCAACTAGTTTTGAAAAGGATCTAAGGGAAAATTGATAGTTCGGTTAATCATCAAAAAATTCCGAGTAATTACCCTTCGGCTTTTTGCTAGGTCGATTCCCTTTCCGTTGAAAAGTCTTGAATCCTTTAAGGAATTTCTTGACAGTTCTGGGTGTCTTTTCAGGAGATTCAAAAAGATCATCTGGTAAATCGTAGACAGTCAAAGCAGCCGATGATTTGGAAGTAACCACCGTCTCTTTACTACACTGATCCTCTTCTCCCCTCTTCGATATAAGAAAAACGATGCATTAACCTTTAATCGTTCTATTAATACTATTATTGCAAATTATTTACAACATTAAGCTAAGTCAGAAAAATCAAACATGTGGATCAACCGTCTGTGGAAACCATGTTATTGTGAACCATATTAAACTCTAAACAGAAAACCTTTAAAAAGTATTACCTTAAAAATATATTTTTTGCAAAATATGAAACGATTGGGTGTGTGTATCTAGATCTAAATTGGCGTACTAACAAGGTAATAAATGGTGGACCTATCATAATTTTTTGAGAATGTTTGCTAAGCCACAAGGTGTTAATACTAGATGAACCTCGTGATCAGGTTAGCTCAAATAGCCCTACGAGACGGATGTATTTGCACAGATTGCTCGAATATACTCCCGAGTTTAAAACCTCTGCTTTGGTCATCTATCACACAATCTAGAGAAACTTAAGTTCACAACCAGGGTTAAAATTCAAAAAATGTATATTTTTGAGGTCATAATTTGTCGGTTTTTCAGAAAAGAAGGGGGAAGGTCATTGGTCCAATCTTGGTAGTGAAGGGAGATTCACCCTCTATTCCTTAGCCATATGTCAAAAACTGATTCCGTCGGAGATACTTCAAAACAAATCGTGTCAACACAAACATTCTTTTTCATGTCGCCCGGCTTCTGAGATCGAAGGTCTATATCTGAAATCGGAATAAAAATCTAATATAGTCTTAAGTCTAGAAAATGATGACAATGACAGTTTATTGGGACTTCATTCAAATTAAAACTAAGCCCTCCCTGTAATAGCTGAATCATTAGCGTGCTAAACTTTTAATCTGACGTCTTTTGGGGTAGAGGTGCGAGTTCTGGTGTCACGGATTATTCGGTGTGGAACGAGGGTGAGTGGTGTAACTCCTGGCTTAAAATGCCGAGAAATGGAGATCAGTAATACCAGTAGGACCATCAAATCCAGTGTCATGTCCTTTTTTACCTTTACCTCCATGTGCAACATAATTCAATTGGTAATCAGCCCATGCCAAATTTATTAATTGGATCATTTTTTGTTAGAGGACATTTTCATTTGTAATTTCAGGTCGGTAATACAAATATACTACATGAGCTGAAAATCAAAAATGGATAAAAAAAATAAACTCCAAAAATGACTACATTCATCAGTTCCTGAATACATAGAAGAAGCCAGGAAACCGAAAGAGGAATTTGAGTAACAGCCAGCTGAAATGCGAGTTGACCGAGGAGGCAACAGATAGCATGCTGGAGAACCTCCTCCCCTGACCTATAGCGACGATATCAAGATTGTTCCTATTTTAGACATGATTTTCATGCGATTAAAATAGGCACATAGCAGAGCGGTTACCAGTTCTTTTAATTTGTAAATCATGTCTTTTAACCAAGGAAACAAGTAACACCTTGTTGACATCTAGGTCAAACAAGAATTTTCAAAACTGTATATTTGGAAGGTCCTACCCAAATGATATTTCAAAAGAAGGCGTGTTTACAGACAACCAAAAACAGTCGTTTTTTTTTTGTTATTGTTTATTTTACCATCTTCTTGTCAGTTTTATTAAAGTGTCAAGGATCGTCGAAATGAAATCTAATTGTTTGTTAAGCTTACATAGCCATATATGTTTTATCTTCAGAGATTACAAGAAATCAAGTGTTGAGCTTTTAATAATAGAAAATAACCTCCATATACAGTTAATCAATCTTTGGTAGTACTTACTGCTTACTTACTTAGGTCCCGGCCATCCTCGTGGGACGTTTTGGGGCCACTTCTCTTGCTAGCTCATGCGTAAGGGCTCGGTACGTTGCTCTATCTGGTGCGATACGTGACAACTGGGCTATCTTGACATTGTCGAAGTGGAAGTTCTCCATCCATCGTTTTCATTCTTTACCTCGTCACATTCTTTGGTAGTAGCGGGCACCAAATTAAAAAAAAAGAAACAAAAAATGAAAATCAGCAAAAATATGCAAAAACATATGGTACCAAACAGTTTAAGAAAGTACAGCTTTCCTGTGAAAGAGCAGTTGTCTTTGGAGATTAACAAATGTTTATGTTTGAATTTTTGCGGACGAAAAGCGTTGTCGAATTTCATAATCAGTTTTGCTTGTTTACCTTCACGATTCAACGTGGCAACATTGACGAAAATGTCACAGTACCCAATAAACTTCATAATTTCGAAAACATCCAAAATAAAAACTAAGCGCGGGTTTTAGGCATGAAAAGACCTAAGGTTGGTTCAAGGGGCAAAAAAATGTTTTTATTTGTCTTTAAGAAATCTGAAATGTTATCCCATTTGTAATGATTTTAAAAATTTAGCCATTTTTGGAGAAGAAATTGTACATAAATTCTTCTATGTTTCATTTCCTCTGAATTTTGTCACTAATCTCAGATTGGCGTAAAAAAAGAAGGTGTTCGACACGGACACTTACATTTTCTTCCCACCATGTAGATTAAAAATGAGGAATGCAAATTTTCTTGCAGATAAAAGGATTATTACTGAGCCTTTAGTATATCATTCGATAATTAATATATTCGTTAATATATTCTTGGAAATTGACAGAACATACCAATAGAGGTAGAAAAAAATATTGAGGCCAAATTCTTAATTGTGCCGCGAATGCCTTGAACTGTTCACGGTAAAAGAAAAGTTTGTCCAACATTAGATAATGACCCTCGCGTAACTGGCCAAAACTTCAAATTTTAGATTAGGACCACCCCCCTCCCCTGGAATTCTTCTACAGCGGTTTAAAGCAGATTTTACGACATATTCAAGCTATCGGATAGCTTAATAACTTAATATCAGAGGATTTATTTAATTCATAAACCGGTTACACAGCCCCAGATAATGTTACCACGGATGTTAAACAATCACGGATATACAGTTTAACAAAAATGTAACAACTGCTGAAAATTGTACGATAAAGATTGGGTTAATCTACCCAATATTCAGGACACTTAACCAATATACAGAGTAAAAGTTATTGGGGACTCTACCTCAAGGAAAACCAAAGAAAGTGTCCCCAAAGTCGCCCAAAGGTTCATACACCAACTAAAAATACACGAGTAAAACCAGTCATTACATTCAAAAAATTAATTTCATCGAATAGGTACATAACTCAGGCCTAACAGATATTTCATGGTTAGTTTTAAAACACTTCTTTGGACTTCAAATTTAATCTCGATAATAGCTTATAAATAATTAGATTCTGCTCTTTCACATCAAAAAGTTTGATTTTTAAAAGAAAGCAACATATGTTTTATAAGTTTCTCTGAGAAAGATAGGACAATCCATAAAAACTAAACACATATAAAACAAATAAACACAAAACACAAACAAAACTAAACACAAAAATAAAAATACCTTCTATTCAAGATCGGTGCAAAACCCGATAGGGCATAGGGCTAATTCTGAAGGGGAAGGGCCTTGGTATTATTTCAAAATGACTAAGTTGTATACCAGGAATCAGCTTCGTTAGATCTAGAGGGACCCACAAAATTCTCCATTTTAATTTCGACAAAGATAAAGATATTAACAAATAAAGAAAAGGAAATCCCGGAGAAAATACCCTAACTTTTAGATGATGCTCACCATCAATGTTATAAAAGAGTCTAAAATATTGATTGCAGCCTTAAAAGACAAATTAAATAGGGTTAGTCGGAATATCCTAAAGGAGCCAGAGAGTGTAGGGGTTTGGTATTATTTCAAAACGACTATGTTACATACCCATAATCAATTCAGCACCGTAAAATGGAAGAGGGCTCCTAAAACTTCCCCTTTCTTTTCCTTAATAATATAAATAAATAAAAAAGGAGAAAATTTCAGAATAAGTCCTGGTTTTTATTATCTCCTCATCAATGGGGTAAAAGGGTGTCAACTATGTTGACATCAGCAACTAGAAAATTAACATTTGTTTAGCATTCATTTAAAATTAACCAAATATAACCCTTGTTTGTACCAATCCAAACTAGTTTTGGATCCACCCAAATAAATTATGGTCTAGTATTTAAGTTGGCAACGAAGAGCAATTAATTGACGAATTAATAGACCTTATTGGTAAACCAATAAGGTTTACCATAACTGTTACTAACAACAACTCACTATAGCACTAGGTCAACAAAGCTGCCCATGCTCCTCCAATACCCCAATATTTGCGCCACGCGGCCGTAGCCACCTGTGGTTTATATTTGCTAGGCCACAGATTCTGCGAGTACTGCTCCTACCAGTATTTGTATCGTTGTAATGCAACAGCTACGACTAGTGTGGCTGCTATAAGTGTCTCTGTGATCTGTGGGGAGTAAGCGGCACAGCATTTGGCCCATGCCAACAGTGTTTTATATATACCTTTGCAGGGGGGTAGATCCTCCAGTATAAATCAAAATGACATTAACCTAAAACTCTCTTTCCAAACCTAACAGGGTCCGGGTAATATCGAAAAGCGAGCGTAGAAAATTTAACTCACTTTTATTGACCAACCTATGTTGGATCAAACCCAGCATAAACTTCATTAACATACCTGAATTAGACATTAAGAAGGTAAGGCTGCATTTACTGACTATGAATCTCGCACTAAGAACTAAGGTTTTGACGGGTCGAGATTTCAATCGCGTCAGTATTTCGACAATCGATTCTCACGTCAGAATTTTATTTTCTTCGTTTTATTTTTCTACTTACTAATTTTATTCTTCCTATTTACTGAATTCATGTTGTGAGCCGATAAACCAGCCACACTTAGTACTACGATTATATCAACTCAATCTGTTCTACTGCTTCTCCCAAAAATATTGACAGCAATAGAACCATAAGATCAAAAATAGTCCCTAGAAAAGAAGTAGAGCTTTTACTTTAGCTCAGAATTATCTCCACCCAACTAAGAGCTAAAATTCTAAATTTGAGCCAGAATTAAACTCCCATTAATAGTGCACTTCCAACTATACATATCCGACGCAATTTTTTAAGGATCTCAGGCTGTTTTTTCGGAATTACCACATTTTGGTCTTTAAAATATTATTTTATTAAGGCTAGTCGAGGTAACATTTAAAATTTCTTAATAAACTAGAAATTACTATTTTTCTCTCACTGGTCAGTTTTTTTTTTGTTTTTTTTTTTTTTAGCTCCTTTTTTAATTTTTGTTATTATGGGCCGAGGTCCCTTAATAGGTTGCAGGTACCACTGCAGCCATGATCCAGGTAGTAAAATCTGGATCACAAGAAAACTTAGTATTACGTTTGCTTGGGCAATGTTCTTTTAGCCGTATGTTTGTCTCTTTTAAGACATTTTTTCATATTTTCTATAATTTTTTGTCTTATTTATTTTAGTGCGGTTTTTTTTACATTTTTTAGACAAAAACTGACTAGGCTACGAATTTTCAAAAAGATTAAAAAGTCTACTCATCCTTCAAAATAAGTTAGACTACACAAATATTTAAACTTCAATCCTCCGTCTCCAGAGAAGAGTCTCAAAGCCGATGCACTGTAGTAGCTGTTAATTATGGATGCATTATCTGTTTGACGTTATAATCTGTCTGATGTGACCCACTTGGGTTATTTTTTATTTTATATCTTATAGTAAAAACATTTAACCTTAAAATTAATTGATAAATTAGCTAACATTCCTGAATGTACTTAAATGGTAATTCATTTGATAGTTTTTTCTTCGAAGTGCGTTTGTGAGTTTTCAGTTACTATGGGCTGAACTCCGTTCTTTACTAAGTTCCAGTGGATTCTGTAACTAAAATAATTTCAATTTTTTTTCGTTAAATACACCTGACATTACTCTTTAACAAACATTCCAAATTCCCATAAGTAGGTTTTTAAAACATTTTACTACTAAGACTAATCGAGATAAATAGTTACCATTCTTGAATCAATTATAAATGCCAAAATTTTCTTACTGGTCAATTTCTGCTTATTTTTTAGCACGTTTTTTAACATTTCATTACTATGGGCTATTGTTCGTTCTTTACTAGGTTACAGATATCGCAGCAGCCATGATCATGGAGTGCATAATTATTCTTTATGCTTATGTCCTTTATGCTTATGTCCTGATATGTCCTTTATGCTTAAAATTGTGCATAAATCTATTGGTGAACTTGTAATGATATCTCTAGTTTAGTTTTTTCATCCATGAAGATTTCAACGTTGCACTTTTTCTTTTGATCCGGAGCCATTTTGAGGGAGTTCCAAGCTTTTTTGAAAATTCTTAAATTAAAAGTCTGCTATTACTGCAACCACAATGACCTCAGAGTGTCTAAAATAGACCTTTCAGGGCATTTATAGTTCTTATTGGACAGCGTCATTTCCCCTATCCTGTCAGTGATCTTGGATACGACGTCAACGGCTGGTTTCTACAAATACGTTTACTAGTCTTCTCATCAAGAATTATCTTCTTATCAAAAATTATCACAAAGTAGGATATTTAAAATCCCTGGAAAACTCTTTTTGGATTCATTGCGAAATATGTTTAAGTTTTGACTCACATCACAGGTTTTAATCGCCGACAAAAGGTATATACAGATGTCTATTTGCCTTACGCTACAATGTTAAGAAAAACAGATCGGCTCTCTGGGTGCCTTTAGGTTGTGTGATGACGTTAAAGCCTCCTAGAATTCTGAGAAACTAAGGATAGACGATCGCAAGCCACATATTGATTGGTACGAAAAAATTATTTAGTCAAACATCTCTATAGAAGCGTTTTGTCTGTGGTTTTAATATACCTCTAACTTTTCGCCTGTTTTCTTATGCAGTCTCCACTGACTACTTTTATTACAATCGACAGCGCTGTCGGAACTTTTGTAGAATTTGAATCACATAAATGCTTTAAAATATGGTCCTTAAGATGAAACTCATTCAAATTCTTTTGACTTGTATTCTACTGACTTTATTTATTCCTATTCTGCTAGTTTCCTTCGGATTTACATTTGACCATGGTCCAAGTTCAGAAGACATGAGTATTCCTTGCACTAAAAGTAAGGTCAAAGCTATAGGCTAGCCTATGGTAGACCAGGCTATGATAGATATGATAGATAGATTGTGTATTTCCAAAGCCCAAGAGCCATATACACACAAAATTTGATGAATATTGTGAGAAATCACAACACAACAAATTACAAAACATACATTAACAGGATACATAGCAAAATAGGCTATACCTTATGGTAATTTATCAAGAAAATAAATGTAATTCCATATAATTAATAATAATTAATTGTAAAAACTTTTCCTTCTTTCTAATCCCTTCTCTATGTACACACCAATACAATATATTGTGGTTGGATTACTACTTTGTAAAATACCAGGAAGCAGCAAAACAATCCCATAGCCTATAAGTAATTTTCCCTTAAATCAGAGAGCACTGGGCACTTTTGGAGAAAATGGTCCAAATCTTCATCCTCATCTCTACAAAGAGGACACACATACCAACCATCAGGATGTACTATCCCCCTGTCGAACACCACTTGCCTGCTCTGGATTGGAAGGCAATTCACCCTAAGCTGAATCCATCAACATAAAATCATAGCCAGTAAATTAAATTTAAAATAAATTTCCTCTCCAAAACTAGGTTTTACCTGATTATAGTGATTCAATGTAGCAGAATTTAAAACCAGCCCTTGCCAATACTGAATTTCTTGACCCTCTAAGATAAATTGTACTTGGCTTACTAAATTTGATGGTAGATCATGGAAACCAAGACCATCATTCCATAAGTAAGGCATTCCCACTCTTTCTAGTAATGACCTTATTTGGGGTGGCCACAACATTTTTGAACCATAACTCAACATCTGATAATAAGCTGCTCTTACTAGTCTATCTTCATTACACCTAATGAGCTTCAACCAAAATCTAAGCATCAAAATAGACCTACATAGTTTTAACAAAAACACTACATATGTAATTTACATAATAAATTTACATATGTAAATTTATTGATACTAAAAAAAAAAAAACAATTACATATGTAAGGTTTTTTACATGCCCAAGAAGCTCAGCTTGTAAAGGGCCAACAAATCAAAATAAGACACTATTATAAACCACATAAAAAAAAAAAACATACATAGGCTATACAAAAAAAAAAAAACTGGATCAAGAGACATTTATGAAATAAGGGATCACCTTTCAGAATCTGTGAATGAGTTGTCTGATGTAATCCAAACAGTCTTTTATAATACTGGAGCTGGAGGGACTCCAACTTCTGTGCTGCTTCTTGGCCCCAAATCTCTGCTCCATACTCTATTACTGGTAAAATTTGCGTATTAAATATTCTTTTATGCATTTTTAGGTTTTTAATTCCCATTATTGTCAGATTTCTAAAAATGGCAGACATGGCCACTTTGCCTCTATTAATTATTTCATCAACATGACTCTTTAAACTTCCATTTTCCAATAAAACAAATCCTAAATATTTTATTCTTTTACTTATTTTCAGTTCCTTATTATTAAATTTAAATCTATAATTATCTTCGCCACTTACTCTCTCTTTTTATTTAAAATAACAACTTCACTCTTTTCAACATTCAGCCTTAATTTTTTCATCTGCAAATATTCTTCTATAAGACTCAGAAGCATCTGCAGATCTTGTGGTGTACTAGCCACCAAAGCAATA
Source organism: Artemia sp. Qi Xiang Cuo (assembly GCF_049724085.1). NCBI lineage: Eukaryota > Metazoa > Arthropoda > Branchiopoda > Anostraca > Artemiidae > Artemia > Artemia sp. Qi Xiang Cuo. The sequence continues at coordinate 2,951,972 of NC_142797.1, read as the reverse complement.
TCATCTGCAAATAATAAAAGTGATAGTTTATGGGTCCCTAGACTAACTTTCGGAGCCCATCTATTCTCTAGAAAATCAACAACATCATTTATAAAAATATTAAACAATTTAGGAGAAAGAGTGCTGCCCTGTTTTACTCCCAGCTTAATATTAAAAAGCCTAGAAAACCTGTTACCAACTAACACAATTCCACTCACACAAGTATACATACTGATTATCAACCTGACAAACAAGTGTGGGAGGCCAAATCTAAACAGGGCATCCTTCAATAGCTCTCTGTTGACACTGTCGAACGCCTTGTGGAGGTTCAGAAATCCCACATAAAGACAAGTTTTTCCCTTTCCAAATTTATCAATTAATGCTTTTAAAGTAAATATTGTATCTACTGTCCTGTACCCTGTCCTAAAAACTCCTTGTTCTTCATGTATTATATTATTTTTATTTAACCATTTAGAAAGCCTGGTATCTAGTATTTTCTCCATTACCTTACTTAAAGCTGGGACAAGTGCTATTAAACAATAATTCATGTACAACTTAGGGTTTCTTCTCTTAAAAAGCAGCATAAGCAATCATCTCTTCCACTCATTTGGCCATTGTCCTGAAGTTAACACCTTATTACAAAGGAAAACAATTATCAACATAAAAATTGAAAGAAAATTCTTAAATAACATTACTGGTACACCCTCAACACCTGCAGCCAAACCTCCTTCTAAATTCTTAAATACAAACTTAATGTCATTATTACTCACTTCCCCTACTAAATCATAATCATATTCCTTCATAGGATGAACAACCATCTCTGGGGTATGTGCTACCTCTTGTATTTCTGCACAATCACCTTCCAAGCTTTCTAGGCAATCAGGCCATGAATTGGCGTCTGGAGCCACCTGGGTATTTCCTTTTTTATTTCCAATATCATTCCTTATATAACCCCAAAACTTCTTAAAATCTTTATTTCTAAAATCATCTGCAATGCACAGTTTCTTCTTATTCTCAAACTCTTTTTTCCTTTTTATTAACCTTTTATAATCTCTTCTTTTATCTTTATATTCAGCTAATCTTAAACTTTGATCTTCAGCTCTATCAAATTCTTTTAAATGACTCAATAAATATCTGACCTTTTCTTTCATTAACTTACATTCCAAATCAAAATATCGCTCATTTTTTTTTTCTTTTTTTGTAAGGTTACACGATACTGCACAACTGCAAATTATTTCATTTAACTCCATAATTATACCATGTATATCTTTTCCATCTTCTTCTAACGCTTTCAACTTATTTGTTACATGCAACTTCATAAACTCCCTTTTAAATTTTTCAAAATCATTATCGGTTAAATCACATCTAGTTCGTTTTCCTAAACCATCTGATCTAAGCTCCCCTTTACATAAATTTCTAACTTGAGGACCACCGTCCTGAAGCATCCCACTCTTCAGCTCAAGCTTAATAGCTCTATGATCAGATCCAACTAAATCTAGTACATCCATATCAATTGATTCAGGTGCAAAATTTGTATTAATCAGTGCATAGTCTACAACACTTGGAGTTGGGCCCAAAAGGCAAGTAAACTTGCCCAGACCCTTATCATTTCCAAACCTTCCATTTGCAATGATCAGACCATGTTCCCCACAAAGCATCAGGAGCTTTCTTCCCCAAACATTTATTTTTCTTTTTTCATCCTTATTACTTTGTGGTATTCTACAACAAATAGGAACCAAATCTCCTAAATCTGGGATTAATAAATCTGGAACCTCAACCTCAACACCGGTATAAGCATTAAAATCCCCCATCAAAATGCACTCAAAATCACTATAACTTTATTGTATTAGTGACACTTCATCATCTAAAATTTCCCAAGTATTTTCTCAACTATACAAATTATTTTGTGGAGGGATATACACAATACCCAAAATTAATCTCTTCCCACATTTAAAACAAATACGCAGCCAAAGTAAGTTTTCAGATCTACTATTAACTCTTTCATAACCATCAATAGCTGATGATTTAATCAAAACCAAAATACCACCATAATGTCTATTATTTCTTGCTGGTTTATACACAACCTGTTCAACCAAATACCCTGGGAGAGGTGATATAGGAGAATGATTGTTCCATGTTTCAATAAACGAAATCACACCAAACGAAAGTAATTCATCATATAAATAAGGCAACTTATCACGTAGTCCTTTTATGTTCCATGACACTAAACTCAGTATATGGCTCTTTAATTCCTATGCGTCTACAGTTTCTGTCAGTGCATTAATATCACTAGCCATTTCTTGGAGTTCCTCGTTCCTGGCCTCTGTCAGGGAAAAGGTAAAATGGTAATACTCATGACTGCAACTATTAATATTTGTTAGCACTTGCTGTCTATTATCAACAAAATCATGGGAAAAACCACTGTAAGGTCTTCTGTTAAATCCTATTCTTGGAGAATGGTTTCCTCTGGGTGCCACATTTTGAGTGCCTGGTTGATGTAGGTCATTAGGACTAATAACAGCACTAGCAGGTCTTTTAGTTGCCGATACTGTTGATGGTATCATTGTCTTGGCATCACTATCTAGCCCCATTGGGATAACAGCAGGGTTATTTGGGAGCCTAGCACTAGGAGGTGGACCAAGATTTTTAACTGGCACCAAGTTACTTTTAACCTCAATCACAGCCTTTCCATTGTACCTGAATAGTCGGCCTTGGATAAACAGCTTGTCACCTCATAGCTTTGCATCACAGCTATTGTTCTGTGCAAGATTCATAATTTCCTTTAAGTGTTTATGGGCTTCTCTTTGTTTAGCTGTGTAATCTGGGGCCACCAATAGACCTACATTTCTCAATAAGGAACTATTTCTTAAGATGTAGTCTCTGATTTCAACCAAGTTTAGCTTCACTACTACTGGCCCTGATTTCAATCTAAAAATGTCATGTACATCACCTTGACTTATTTTGAGAAATGGCATAGTACAGTTTAATAAATCCATTATTTCTTGCTCCACAGTATACTCGCCAAGGTGTTGTGGAGTATAATTATATATAATCAAATTTGTTCTTTTCTGCTCTGCTTTGAGCTGGTTGGCTCGTTCGTGCTTGATTACTAGGTCTGATTTCACATTTTCTAGCTCTTTTTTAATCTCTTCATTTGTCTTAGCATTGGTATATAGCTGTGTATTAATGTTATTTATTTGTACTTGTAAGGCAGCAATGCTATCCGAAAGTCCAGGAATTGCATTAACTTTCTCCGAAAGTGCTGGTAATAAATCCAGTTTGAAATTTATCTTTTGCAAAAACTGGGCATTTTGCATTTTCTCGGCCTCTATTGTTGTTTTGTCCATTAGAGATTGTGGAAAATTTTGAGGTTTTCTGTTTGTAAGTAGAATGTGAACAAACAACTGGTTAGTGGTTGCATCTTTTTTATGTTATCTGCAAATTAGTTTTATCTTTGTGTAAATATTTACCAAATCATATTAGGCTATTGAGTTAGGAATAAAGTGAATACACCACTTGATGCCTTTTTTATGCTCTTTACAAATATAGCCTAATAATGATTTTTGTTGGAAATGAATTTCAGCCCCCACCCCTATAGGCTATATACCAATTCAGGGTATATATTTGCACATTAGAAGGTGGGGGGAAAGTTTTAACTTACCTCTCATTTACATCAGAAATAAAATTTACCCCCACCCCCCTAATTTGCAAATATATACCCTGAATTGTATAAATATGGGTGGGGGGTAAAATTCATTTCTGACAAAAAGGATTATTATATTTGTAAAGAGCATAAAAAAGGAGAAAATGGGGTACAAGCCTAGCATTAGGGCTATTGAGAAAGAAACTATAAGGCAATAAATGGTAAAATTCTACTTTATCCACTTTTGGCTATCTTGGAATGGAGGTAGGTTATGAAAATGAAACTTTTAGCAATGGCTATTCAGGCTAAAGTATGTTGACCTTTAAAAAGCTGTGTGTTAGAAAAGTGAAACCTTGCTAAAAAGATCTTTTGCTTAAATGAAGTACAAAAAGATTGTTTTCAGTTTCACAACTTTGCTGAATCCCAATATATAAGGTTTTAAAGATATGCAAATACATTTTCTAAATTTTGAAAAAAAACCATTCATATGGCTTAAAATTTTACTCTAGAAACAGGAATTGTATTTTCAGAACTAAAGCCAGAGAAAAAGAAACTAATAACTGAAAATTAAGGTAAAATGTTGTTTTGTCAAAATTTCAATAGGTAGCCTTTAGCCTAGACCTGTCATGTAGGCAAATTTCAGAACTCTCTAGAGAAGGGAGTAGTAGAGGTAGGTACTTCAAAATAACTTCATAGGACATACTTTAGCCTGTAGACCCATCCCTGAAAGTTTCATTTTCCTAACCTAACCCCTTTCCAGGATAGCCAAAAGTAGCTAAAGTAGAATTTTACCAAATAAAGTCTTACTTCATAAAATATGTTAAAATTGTAGTTAACAAATTTTGAAAGTGATTCCACTATATTTTTCCTCCCCCCCCCCCCCCTCCCCCTGTAATATGCAAATATCTAGCCAAAATTCTATAGGCTATTTCACAGGCATTTTTCTATTTTCTGATTTTGTCAGCATTAATTCAATTTAAAGGTAGGCCTACATGGGTTGAAACAAGATTGATACAAAGCAAGATGTAGTCTTCGCCATACCATTTTGTCTTTACGTATTGTGTCTTTGCCATTTTGTAGACTTAACCCATTATATAAAACTGTGTGGGTACCACAATTTATTCTTATTAGAATTATTGCCATTAAGAATGGATGCAATTTAGAAAAGGACAGTGGGATTTGTATAATTAATGAAAAGAAATTCCAAATTTGAATGAAAATATAGCTTTCAGCACTTTAGATTTATTTTAAAATGAAACTGTCTCATCTCCGTGAATGAAACTAGGATGTGGCCTCCTTTAAAGTTACTTCTGTATTGAAACTGTCAATCTCTTTGCAGATGACATAAAGCTTTTCAGACCAGTGGCAAAACAAGAAGATATAACCTTCCTGCAGAGCAACATTAACAAGTTGAATAGCAATCTTGAGAGCCTAGGATTAAGCTTCAATGCTAAAAAGTGCAAGACATTATGGATTGGACCCAAGCCAAAAAACATTGATGACACCCTCACATTAGCAAGAAAAAACAGTATCTCAGTCATTTCACACACTGATTGTGAAAGCTTGGGGCTAAGTTTCCACCAATAGAGGGGGTTTTACTCAAAAAATGCATACAAAATTTGTTTATATCCATTTTTGTTACGTTTTTATGAGTCAGACAAAGATTTTGGGGTGGGTCAACCCCCTCCCCTCTGGGTACAGCCTTGAGTAGGGGTCATTCTGCAAAAATACAGAAACAAACAGCATCAACTAGACAAACATCTTCTTTCTGGTCAGTTAGAGCAGTTAAAGACTGGAACTCATTACCCAAAGAAGTAGGGTAAAGGTACCGATGATTCGACAGTTTTTGTAAAAAACCAGTTTTTCTACTCTAGAAGTCTTAATTTAAAGACTTTCGGTTTGAAAAGGGTTTCAGTATGTAGGAAAAACATCTAGGAATCTAAATGTTTGACGGGAAGTTTGAAGTTTTGTCTGGAAAGGATACAAAACTACAATTTTCCGAAATTAGAGCATTTTCACCTACAAATTCGACACAACAAAAAAGTTACCTGTTTTCGACACAAGTCGGACCCCAATTCGACACTCGTCTAGATACTTTGGGAATACTTGTGGGCGGAACCTGGTGTATTTGACACATATTTTCTTGTTTCTTTGTTTTTCTTCAACTTCATTTAATGTATAAAAGTATAAATCAATATGCAAAAAGTAGACGTAATAAAACTAACAAAATTGTTTTAAGTGTATAGTATTTGTTATAACAAAATTGTTGCAACAAATTTTAATATGCATTATTAAATCCAAATAGTATATAGTGTAACAAATTTGTTTCACTAGTATTTCAGAAGGGATAGGGTCTAGGAAAACGGGAGTGGATTTCAAGAAATTTAAGAAGTTTATTTGATTTGGTGGATTTTATTTTCATATGCAGATTCTTAGTTTCGTCCAAAACATAGGCCTACGCGTCATTTCGTATAAGATTTTGTATTCGATAAAATTTGTATTTTTTATTCGGATGAAGGATAAATAAGGGTATAATCTAAAAAAATGGGGGGGGGGGGGGAATCAGGTCGGGGGGGGGGGGCAAAACGAGGTCTGGGGGGCAACTCCCCCCCCCCCCCTGCCCCATAGCAATTTACACCCCTGCATGGTATGAGGCCAAGTGGCAGTTCCTCAGATGATGGAAAAATCCAGTGTCTGTAAGTAAAAATTTAAAAAAAAAACCTTTTGTTTAAATGTTTTTTCATCTGAAATATTATTAGAAATAATAATCATCAAAATCTCTCGTTGCGCAGAAAGCACCCATAAATTCGACAGCTATGGTGCCTATGGTTTCGTCAGTGGATCCTGGAATTTCGACACCTATTATTTCTCATCTGTTTTACATGTTCAGTGAAGTTTTGACAAAGTCACCTATATTTCGTCAGGGCCCTGTTGCTGTCTGTCCAAAATATCGACAAGGTTACTACGAGGTATTTGCCAAACAAATAAATCCCTTGATAGAAGGCGATATTTACGCTGGAATGCGGCTGAAGGAACATTTTTAGCCTGCCTGGTATTCCACTACATCGAACAAGAATTTTCGACACTTGGAACCTAGTTTTGACAATGCAATTTCCGTCGCCATTTTCATTTAATTTTATCAAGAAAAAGCCAATGTGGCTACATTTCAGAAAAGATCAGATGTATCTCGACACATTGGCGCTTATCCCAACTTTTTCTTGCAATGAATAACCAAGTGATGACAGTTTGAACATTACATACCCGAAAAATTGTCGAGAGCTCCTTTCGTGTCGAAAACAGGAAACTGACCGAATTGAATGTTCTTTTCTTATCTGGGTGTACTGGATATAGTGTCCACGTTTCGCACCGTCGAAATATAACGACGGCTGCAAGAGATGGCGCTCTAAGTCACGGATAAGCAGAGCTATCCCGTTCTGAAGGAAAATTTCGACAGTAGTTCCGAAATTGCGCTGTCGAATCATCGGTGCCTTTACCCTAGTGTCAGTATCAACTCTAAACAGCTTCAAAAACCATCTTGACAAGTATCTACAGAAAAAAGTGTTTAGTCATAATACATAATATATAAAAGTGATATGACTTTGTGCACTAGGTGCACTATGTTGAGCCAAATTTTGAGGGTGCCATAACTGGATATGATATCCTAGTAAGAGGCACTGTTCCTGTAAGTAGCCTATAGGCCAACTGCAATCAGCTTCCCATAGATCTGAAAATATAGCCACATGGACATGCACAATGGGGCCCAGGCTCCATTGTGTTATTCAAATTATGCTTTTTATTCAAATGAAATTTTATGTCAAACGAAATTTTTATTCCCTCTGCCTAAAAAAAAGAGAAATCTTGCATATGTGCCAAGCAGGGCTGTATGTAGGATTTTGATTTTGGAGGAAGGTCAAATCGGCACAAAAGTTGTTATGGACACTTTTTAGCTGTGAAGCAGCCAAGAGGTACTTATGTTAAATTGTGTTCTGCAATTAAGGTGGGAAGGAGTTGAAAATTGGAAGCTCTCCCCCCTAAAGATGACCTTATATATGGGTATTGATCTATATGTTGGTTAAGCTATTGCAATGAACATCCAAATGCATTAAAGGAAATAATTAAGCTTCAAATGAGGATGAACCAAGGTCTTTAGGATTAACTTCAACTCACATTTACAGAATCTTTAAGCCCAAAGGCCACTGAAGTAGATTCTAGTAATACTGATGCTGGTACAATTGCTACAAAATTATAAAGGCATCAACAGAACTCTGTTCAAAAATTCAGCACTGGTTGCCTTCTAAGTTCACAAAATATGGAATCATTTTGAATATATCTTTTCATTACTGAAGGATACCCTACTTTAGTGTTATCCTTCCCCAAGGGGTGAATTTAGGGACATTTGCCCCCTGGAAGGTCAAAAATTAAACTAATCTTTGGGTTAGGGAATGGAGAACCAATTTCTTATCAGTGCCCCCTTCCAAACATTAACTCTGTGTCCCTTACCCCTCTTAAGTACTCCTCCTCTTCAAAAGCACACTAAATTGATGGGAATGTAGACCTTCCATTTGTCCCTACATTTAAAAGTAGTTATGCCTATTTCATTAGGAATTGAATAGCCAGGGGCTCATTTTTGTTTATTATCCCACATTATCAAATTTTCTGCCTACATAATGCTTAATATGCTGACTAGCATGGCTTCTATTACTGCTTTTCTAGTGTGTAACATATGAGCTAATTTATGTAGTGTGCACAACAGAAGAACAACATCATATTTAATGGAGATTAATCAGGGCTGTTAAGATATTGATACCATAATTACAAGCAGAGACTTTGTTACCAGAAAGAAAATTGAATACCTTGCAATTCTTTACTTAAAAATAATCCACAGAGACTTCAATAAAAGAATAACAATTAAATGTAAATACTTTTTGAGTGCAGAACCTACTTATTTGACAAATTAAATAAATAGTCGTCTATTTAAGAGGATTTAATACATCGAGACTTTGAATGAACTTTGTCAATGAACTCTCTCTGAAAATAATCTAGCAAATAATCCGGAAGTTCATTATTTTGTGAATGACCTGAAAAGCTATTTATTTTGCTGTGTATAAATATACTAGTTTCAATTTTATTATTTTAGTATTTAACTATGTTAAAAAATTATTTATATAGAAAAATACAAGGATAAAATTAGTATTTTCATGTAAGAGTTTTCATGCTTAATTAACATTTTTTAAGTTTACGATTTTTAAAGAAAATTCAAGATGCTAATCTAAGACTGTTTTCTTTTTTGTCTTTTAGTTGTGTGTCCTCCATGTCCAAATAAAAGGAAAGAAGTTATCAGTACTGAATCTGAAGGCATCCCAAAGCCAATTCACAAGTTGGCTTTAATCATCCCTGTTAGAGACAGACTTGAAGAACTTCTAGAATTTATTCCTTATATGAAAAGATTCCTTGGTAACCAGGGAGTCACTTCAGAAATATTGGTTATCAACCAGGTAATTATGTGGCAATTGTGTTCTATAAAAAAAGATATAAATGATTTTTTAGTTTGTTCCTTTAACTTGTTTGACCCCAAGTTGTGGTAATTCAAATGTCCACTTGTTGATCAATTCTTAGCAGAGAACTGGCCACCCAACCTATACCAGGGTGTCTGAGCCTCTTTTTATAAATGTAAGCCTCTTGAGTCTCATTGAATCAGTGTCTGACTTAGATTAAATGCCCAATTTCAAATTGTTTACTAAGCTGTCTAGTGAATCAGCTTTATGGTAGTAAATTTCTTGTAAACTCTGTTTAAACAGGTTTGAATACTGACCCCCAGGTTAAGTGACCTTGACATGAATATGAAGTTTATGGCCTTTAAAATACTAAGAACATCAAAATGACAAACATTTTTTTGTCCCTCAGTGGTTTTACATGTTTCTGTGCAAGTCAAGACCATTTCCAAGGGGTAGGAGGCATCCTATATTGCATGTAAACAAATTTTCGAAGTGTTCTGTTACAAATTTATTTATCCCTTCCCTTCCCCCTCCAAAATAAAGCCTGGGTAAGTCCTTAATTTCAGTTATGAAATCATTTATTGCTGGGTATGATGTGTTCTAATTCAACCGTATGCCATTTTACTTAGCACAAAGTATAGCAAATATACGATATTAATGGAAAAAGGGCGTATATGCAGAAATAGGAAAAAACAAAAATTGGCCATATATATATTTGGAATCAGCATAAAAGCCAATTCATTTGATGTATTAATTGCTGTCAAAATTCTTTTTTTAGAGTTTTGGTTACAATTGGGCCGAGTCGCTATTTATGGTTTGTTACTACAAACTGCTTGAATATTTAAATGAACTTAATGTTATTCTATAAGTCCTGCTATATTCTACCTATACTTTGGAATTTTTGGAATTATTCCAAAATTCTTTATATTCTTCATCTTTTTATGTGCCAGCCAAACACTATAAAAGTTAGGGTCTGAAAGTGTAGTTTCTTATTAAATCATAACCTCCCCTTTACTAGGGGAAATGTTCTGATGTCCCTCAAATTGTTAGATTTTGATGCACCTATGATGTGAATGGGATTCTTAGTTCAACTATTGAAAAGCAGAGAGCCTTTATTCGTAAAACAAAGCCAAACGCAGACAAAGCCAAAAATGGCTTTGCCTTTCATTTTTTGTTTCTTATTTTATTAATTGATGTAAATGTAACTAATGAGGCTTTCATAGGTATGACATTTTGAGCAAAATTCGGCTACTCATTTATCATTTAATATTAATATTTTACATTTTTTTTTATATTTTACATTTAGTATTTTTTTATCAAACACACAAAATATTTTTTTAAATGTAGTTTATCAGCTATTTAGATTGTGACACAACTTAATATGCCGTGCTAAATTACATCTTTGACGATTCTGATCAACTTTTTATAAATTAAATCAGGTAAATTAACCTGAATTAGTTCAGATGAATTTAGTCATTAACCATGACTGAGGCCAATTTAGTTGAGTGTTCCATTGCCATTTCCCTATTTTAAGAAGTGTAAAAAAAAACCAACTCCCCTAAATTATGCAATACAGAGATAGCAAAGAAATTGGAATCATTGTACCGTATCTTCGCATGGTGATATGGGAATCATAACCCTTGGTATTTTCATAGGTTTTGAGTTCTACGTGTAAATTAAACTATAAAAATGTGTTAATTTTTTTTATAGATTTACGTTCAAAGCAGTCCGGACATCTGTCAAACTTTGATAGCCAATGTACTTATGTTTAAGCTGAGTGAACGGCTGAACGGTCAATCTTTCAAAATCTTCATCGCTGATAAAATCCAAATGCTCTATAAAGATATTACTAGGGTATTGGTATAGTCTTGCAAATGTCCGTATTAAATGGAATAATGATGTTTCAAATCCGATTTCTGCCCGACGGGGAGTGCGACAGGGAGGGATGTTTTCACCTTATATTTTTAAATTTATTTTAAAAGGTTATCTTCGTAGTCTTTTGCCAAGTTATTTTTATAAAGATTTAGGTATTAGTCATATTGCTTATGCGGATGATGTCCTTCTAGTCAGTCGTACACGCTAAGGTCTGATCAATAATCTTAAAATGTTGTCTTCAGCATTGAGTAAGGCAGGTCTGTCTATTAATAACTCTAAGTGTAAATTTATGTGTTTTAATAATAAGTCTAGTCACTCTTTTTGTTATGATTCTTTGTGTCTTCATTCTAATAACCGTATTAAGTGGTTAGGTATTTCTTTTGCTCGCTCACTAGCTTCAACCTGCTCACTTATTATAAATGACTGTATACAAAATATCAGGATTTCCTACGGTAAAATCTCTCCGAATCGCGGACGGTTCAACCGGAGGGCTCTTGGTCGCTTATATAGTGCATATTGTGCCCCTGCCATTTATTACCTACGTGGTTTCAATCACATCCTCCGTAATAAGGACAGGAAGAAGTTGCGGACTAATTATTTTAAATATTCAAAATTTTTGATGAACCTCCCAAGGCGCACCTCAAATCGGTACTTCTTAAATAATTTGTCATTATATTGATATATTGTCATTATATATTGTCATTATATTGAAAGGGGCATCAATAATATTGATGCCCCCTCTGCCCTGCCTGTCCTTTTTGGGAGGATGTACGAGCAAACAGCTTGCCGCATTGGTCCTTATGATCAATTAGTTTATTTTTTTAATTTAAGTGATCTTTCACCTATTTTGGATACCGGGTAATGTGATGTTAATGCGCGTTTATATATATATGTATATATTTTGAATCTTTCAGTGTATGTCCTTTTCTTTTCTTTGTGTGGCTTACTCCACTGTTTTTTCTCTTGAGTGGGTAATAAATGTCTGATTGATTGATATGTGGAAAAAATCCTTTCTGAAAATAATTTTCTTCTCCCTGAACTCCATAGTAAGATTGCGAACGATCTGAACTTGTATCTCGCTTCCATTATACAAAGTATCCCCCTTTCACCGGCTCAGGTCCAACTGTTTCTCCCAATACCTCCTTCCCTTTAATTGAAACACGATTTGGGGGGCTGGGAGGGATACGAGGCCGGTAGGATTTTGTAGGTATGGAAATCTAGTTATAACAAATACGGTATTTGGTCCTAAAATGGTCCACAAGCTAACCTGGTATTCACTTGATGGAAAGAGAGCAAACCTTAATGATAATGTTATTGTAAACCGAAGACTGGCAGGATCAATACAAGATCACACAGAAATTCTGCTAAAATTCGATAAAAAAAAAAAACTATCTAGATAGGTCAAAAGTCTGAAAAAATCCTACCGGCCACTTGGCCTGGACTTGGAGCAATTACAATGATATCATTTTAAATCACTCATAAGAAAGAAAATCCTAAAAGGGCAGAGTGGTCGGGGCCTAACTTGATCTTTCAATTGCTCACTCTGGTTTGTTTCTTTTTATATTTTTTTTTAATATTTTCGTAATTATATAAATCCCACCTAAATCTGAGTTTAAAATTCAGATTTAAGGTTTTCAACCATGGAGATAATGGAAGTACAGTTTCATGTTCCATAGGCTTTCCAATCCTGATCTGGGATCAAAAAAATGCCATATGGCACTTAATGACAGCATCATTAAAACGAATTTATAAAAATCACGTAGATATAAAAGTTATCTTTTAAATGAGACCTGAAACAGCTCTTTGTGGTGTTGCAATAGCCTACTAGTTCTGTTTGTCAGTAGACGATTTATGAAAAATATTAAGGGGGATGGGTGGGGGAATTTACAAGAGGAGGGAATGTATACGTCAGGCTTAGGGTTTTCAACCATAAAAATTATGTTGGTACCCTTTTCAGTCTTCCCAGCTTTTCCATTTCAGAAATGGCAACCAAAGTGCACTTTTGGGTGTCATGTGCCACTTTGTAATGGCTGTTATCAAGTCAAATTTATAAAAAGCCATTAGATATTAAAGAAAATCAAATTAGCCCTTAAACAGCTTTGTGATATTCCAGTGCCCTGCTAGTGGTAGTAAAAAAAGAGGACACCTTAATGCTTACCATGCAAAAAAGTCATTTTCCTTATTGTTCAAGGGGGGGGGTCTGTAATTTCTTCGTGTGGGGTTTTCGAATGTGGCTATATCAATGGTGTGTTTCTCATTTCAATCCAGCACCATTTTCGAGGGATTTCAGGCTCTTTCAAAATTAGGTTTGTTTTCAAGATATTATTTTACTATTAAGATTAACTGAAATAACAGTTACCCTTCCTGAATCATCTACAAATGACACTTTTCTCACGAAACAGCTTTTTTTTAATGCAATTTAAACTTTTAGCTACTATGGACAGTGTTCGCTCATCACTGAGGTGCAGCTATTTTTATATCACTAAGGTGCAGCCTAGCAGCTATTCGTATGTTGATTATTGCAAATTTATGAAGTTATTTGGGAGGTATTACATTTTATCAGTGTTGCCAAATTCATCCATGGCAACAAGTAAAACCGTAGGTAATATTGAAGACAACACTGCCTTTTTATGATAATAGGTAACAGTTAGATAGCAGAGTAGTGTTTCTGCTGCTGACGATCGCTGTACATATGACCGAAATATCCAGTATATTTTTTGGTTGTTTTTCACTGTCTTATAAATGGATTTATTCCTATACGAGCTGTTATTTATCGTAAATACGAATTAGCTAAAAACTAGTTAAATTTGACAATGCTCTTCGTATGTAAAAGTTCGAACAATGTGTTGATTCCCACCGATAACGAGGGGCGTAATTTGCTAAGGGGCAGGGGGGCACTTTCTCATCCCAGACCTCGCTTGAAATGTTGAAATTTCGTTTCTTCAAAAAAAATTTCAAAATTAAGATTATCCTGGATAATTTAAGCGTCAACAGAAACAAGTCAGTTTTCTAGTATATATTTACCTTTATAATCCTATAAATTGTCTTTATAGTACTTTTATAGTATCATATAGTGCGTTCATGGCACCAAATGGCTCATTTTTCAGTTTTTACTGTCATTTTCACTTGATTTTGGAAAATTGGCTCCAACTTTGCCCTCAACCCCTAATATTTTGATGCATATACGCCACTGTCGATAACTACGCCTTCAAATTAAAACTACACCTTCTGAAGCATTTACTGCTACATGGTTTCAGCTTCTTTTCGCCCACGTTTCCTTTTTTTAAATTTGGCATCTGCCATGACCAAAAACTGCGTGACTGCGTATGGAAATATTTTTCATTAAAAATTGAATTCACGATTATTATTTTTTATATATATATTTATATGGTTGTGTTAGCTTCTGCTTAACCAATTCCACCTTAGTACTTAGACAAGGAAGACTGTCATGGAGGATTAATATCAATAAAGATAAAGTGACTTATTTTTTTTATTTTGCTTACCTATTTTGGCTTACGTCGCTAAAAATATTTCACTAGTATGATACTTTGGAAGCAAGCCAAAAAAATGTAGCCAAAAAATATATTTCATGAGGACTATTCTTGCTTTTCAACCTGTAATGAAATTGTAAATAAATTATTTGCTCAGTCTCATTTTTAAATTTTTGGTTTTACTATCGTTCTTTTTATGAACACATTCATTATTTTATTACCAATCTAAATTCCTTTAATGAATCATAACTAGAGCAATTGTTTAAACTCGCCTGGAGATATTGAAAATTCACCCTGCTATTCAGGCAATATTTAGAGTTTAACGTTTAGTTAGGCGCTAAAACTTAATCTTAAGATCTCAACCTAAATACTGTGTTTGAAGAAATTCATCAGTTTGTCAAGACAATAAAATCGAAACAATTTCAAACATTTAACGTCATATTAATATCAAAGAGAAAGAGACCTATACTTCTATGTTAAGACATGTGCTTTGATTCCTTTGGGTTATTTTTGTGACGTATTGATGGTGATTTGTTTTATTAAAGCCAATAAAACGATATCCATACAGGGTTGCCACTGGTGACACTTTTGGCACTTTTTTTTAAAGTGGCGCTTTTCGGGAAACGTGACACTATTTTGACACTTTTTGGTAACTTTTTTTTTCAGAGTAGCACTTTTTTACCAAAAAGAATTTTTTTTTTTTTTTAAAACGGAAGGAAAACTGTCAATGTAGAAGCATCAATATCATTTTTCTTTCATTTTTCCATCTCTCTGTTATCAGACTCAGAAGCGCTCTTTTGCTTTGTTTATGCTCCTTCATATTAGTCATAAATCTTATGCTTCATCATCATCACATTGATTACAAATAACATCCATTTTGGAACAGTGGCAGATCCAGGGGGGCGAGGGGGGCGCTTTTTACGCAAGTTTATCGGATCAACCTATTTTGCCCCCCCCCCACCAAAAAAATTCCTGGATCCGCCCCTGTTTTGGAAACATGCTGATTAATCACCATAAAAAAAAGGATTGGACGCACGTCCTCCTTTTAGCTATTTCCTGGTCACGAAGTTTTGAGTGTAATATGTGATAATTTCCTTAAGTTTTGTGTCCCATGTACCTCACACGAAGAATATCCTACAGTTTTTGACAAATAAATTATTTGAAAGAGTTAGTGTCTGATCGACTATTAGTTGTATTTATCATAGGGTCATCAATAGCTGCGATCTATGTTCGCGCCATTCTGTTCAGTATTTTCAGAGAAAAGTTTCAAGTACCCAAACGTACTGGAATAATCCAGATAGTCCATTGTGTGTAAAAACAATATGAACAACTCTCATTGTAGACAAGTATTGCTGTCCCTTTTATCCGTTTTCTGAAAAGAAAAAAAGCTCGGGCGACTTTTTCTTTTTTCTTTCCTTTTTCGCGCTATCAGCAAAGATTACTCAGAACAAAAAAAGAAATAAGTACTCTGTAGGAGGAATTCCCATTTCATACAGTAAGCGGGTTTTAAGGGGAGAGCTGGAAAATTGACAAATTCTGCGCAAAACAGAAAATCAGCGCTGCCTAAGTAAAATTAATATTACTTTTTTGTAGTTTATGGATGGCATTAGAGCCGACTTTTCATGTTTGAACATTAAAAGATGTGGAAAACTGCGCGGAGATGATTCCATGTGGATTGGCCAATGTTTTCAATTTGAAAAGCTTGTTGGTACCAACGCGAGCGATGCAAAGCATCGCAAGCGGGAAATTTTTGGGAAATGACACTTTTTATACGAAATTGAACTATTTTGCCACCCAAAGTCGCACCAAAAAAACCTGCTGATTAGTAACCATGTATCCAAAGCCAGTCCTTCGTCTTGTCATCTTTAGGCTTGTTATTTTTCATTTAAGCCATCTTTAGGCCTGGATTTTAAATTTACTGTAGCTATGTATGACCTTAATCATTTAATTTGTTTTAAAAATTTTATTGTGCCAATTTTATTAAAAACATTTTATTGTTTTTAAAAATAAAGCTGTGAGACAAGTCAAACTTTAGCGTAAAGAACGAGGCGTTGAGGAGGGACAGCCCCTTTCATATACGGAATAATATCTGTTCGTTTTAAGTTTTAATATCGCTCCTTACTTTTAGTTAAAACAACTTGTTTTTTTAGTTATTTTCTGAATGTTTTGAATTAATGTAGCTTTGATTTTGGCTCACTGTACATGAATAATCAAAACGAAATTCGCATATTAATTTTCCTTTTTCTGGCTAATTGGCTTTCTCGAAATTTTGTTCTGACGTAACTTACGAATTAACTTACGTAACGAATTTCTATATTCGAATGTTTTTATTACATATATTAGGGAGTTCGCTCCCTAGTCAATAACTCGCTCTTTAAGCTAAATTTCGAATTTTTTTAGAATCAAAAACCCCTGAATCACAAAGACCGGTTAATTAGAATAGATAGCTCTTTTGAAATTACTAAAAAAAACTTCAGCGTAGAGAGCGAGGTATTGACTAGGGGGCGAACCCCCTCATATACGTAATAATTTCCGTTCGTTTTAAGTTTTAATGTTGCTTCTTACTTTCAGTTGAAAAAAACTTGTTTTTTATTTAATTTCTGATCGTTTTTTAAATAATACTGGGAAATGTCCCTTCCCCCAAGGAAATATCCTCCATGGAAAGATCCTCCCCCGTAACTCCTACTCTGACCCCGACCCCTCACTAGAAAAAAATTCCTCCTGAAAACGCCTGTATACTTCCCAATAACCAATAATATATGTAAACAATGGGCAAAGTTTATAACTTGCAGCCCTTCCGCCGGGAATAGTGGGGGATTAAGTTATCCTCAAAGATATATTAACTAGATTTTCGACTATGCTCGACAAAATTGCTATCTCAAAATTTTGATTGGGTGACTTCGGGGGAAAAATGAGCGTGGGAGGGGGCCAAGTTGCCCTCCAATTTTTTCGGTCACTTAAAAAGGGCACTAGAGCTTTTAATTTCCGTTTGAACGAGCCCTCTCACGATATTCTAGGACTACTGGACCGATACGATCACCCCTGGGAAAATAAAAGAAAAACAAAAAAAAATAAACACGCATCTATGATCTTTCTTCTGGCAAAAAAAAAAATACAAAATTCAACATTTTTGCAGATAGGAGCTTGAAAACTCTATAGTAGGGTTCGTTGATACGCTGAATCTGAGGTGTTATTTTCATTAAAGTTCTGTGACTTTTAGGGATTGTTTCTCCCTTTTTTCGAAAATAAGGCAAATTTTCTCGGGTGCGTAACTTTGGTAAGATGGGTAAGACTAAACTTGATGAATCTTATATATTTGAAATCAGCATAAAAATCTAATTCCTTTGATCTATTGGTATCAAAATTCCGTTTTTTAGAGTTTCGGTTACTATTGAGCCGGGTCGCCCCTTACTTACAGTTCATTACCACGAACTGTTTGACTAACAAGGTCTACTATGTTCTCTTCTTTTAGGGAGACGGATATCGCTTCAATCGAGCATCACTTATTAACTCAGGCTTCCGACTAATGAAACAACACTGCCCAGATTGTGATTATTTTGCTATGCATGATGTAGATTTACTGCCATTGAATTCAGAACTAAAATATTCCTATCCAGAGCACGGACCGCTGCACCTAGCTGCTCCACACTTGCATCCAAAATATCACTATGAAAAGTTTGTTGGAGGCATTCTAATGCTCACAATGTAAGTATTTACTGCCATTGAATTCAGAACAGAAATATTCCTATTCAAAGCATGGGCCGCTGCACTTAGTAGCTTCACATTTGCATCCAAAATTTCACGATTACAAATTTGTAGGACGCACTCTGCTCGTCGTAATTAACTCCTCAAATTCAATGCCATTGAACTCAGAACTAAAATATTCCTATCCAGAGCACGGACCGCTGCACCTAGCTGCTCCACAAACAAATTTGTTGGAGGCATTCTGCTGCTCGTTATATAAATAGATTCAGATACACTGGTAAATTCAGGTGAGTGAGATAAGTTCAGACCAAGCACTTACCTCGCTTAGTATTGAGGTAAGCTCAGACACACTGAAATGATGCTATCTCTTCTTGTAAAAATGATTTTATATTTAGAAAAAGCATATTGTAATCAATTATGAGACTTTTTATATTAGTTCCAGTTAATTGCTAGACTCTAATAGCTTAGTCAAAAAATTTGTGTCAACATTTTTGAGGAGAAGGCATCAATAGTAGAATCCACATTAAAATTTTCATACCTAAATTAAACAAATTGTCCTTTCGTAGTAATATTTCTAATAAAAAAATCTTTCATTTGAAGTGTTATCGTTTAAGAGCTTTTTTCATTTTTAAAAGTTGTTACGTGAAACTTACCAAAATGAGTAGATTGTGTCTTTTTCTTAGTATTTTTGTCATTTTGAACTCTTTTCATTTTAAAATTTATTCTTAAAGAGCTATTTTTCTATTTTAGGAGTTGGTACGTAAAATAAACCAAAAATAGATAGATTGTGTCTTTTTGTAGTTTTTTTTTTAGTCATGAGTAATGAGTCAAAGTATGAATTATTTTATTATTTGTCTCTGAAGTTCTCGGTTTCAACTAGTAAAAGGTATGGGTATGAGTATAAGTAATGGCTAATGAGTCATGGTATGAATTATTTGTCTTTGCAGTTCTCAGTTTACACAAGCTAATGGTATGGGTATGACTGTAAAATGATTAATGAGTCATGGTGTGAATTATTTTATTATTTGTCTCTGAAGTTCTCGGTTTCAACTAGTAAAAGATATGGGTATGAGTATAAGTAGTGATTAATGTCATGGTATGAATTATTTGTCTTTGCAGTTCTCAGTTTGAACTAGTCAATGGTATGGGTATCAATGTAAGTAATGAGTCATGCCATAAGCTCTTTTATTTATTTGTCTCTGCAGTTCTCAGTTGGAACTAGTCAATGATCCGGGTATGAGTATAAGCAATGTTTCATGGTATGAATGATTTTATTTATTTTTCTTTGCAGTGCTCAGTTTGAACTAGTCAATGGTATGAGTAACCGATATTGGGGCTGGGGATTGGAGGATGATGAATTCTACGTCAGGTTAAAACAGGCGAATATTACAATCCAACGACCTAGAAACTTGACTACAGATTCGACGAATACTTTTAAGTAAGTCAAAGGTTTTCATTGTGGATGTTTTTGTCTTTACTCTAAACCTAAAGATCTGAATAAAAGCAAAGACAATCCGTACAAATTTTTGACGTATTGTTATAAATGTTAATCTGACTTAGTGGTTTTTGCCGAAAATTTTTTTGTGTTTGATTCTTGTTTAAATGTTAATCTTCCACTAGCAATCCTCTTAGATGCCATTGGACCCATCTTCTTGCATCTGTATTTTTTCCTGAAAACTGCGATTTTATAATATCTTTCTTTTGGTTGTTTTGAAATTATTGAATTCTTAGGGCAGTACAACATTTTCGTCAGTGTTGCCACGTCGAGTCGTGAAAATAAATAGGCAAAGCTAATTAGGTAAATTTGATAACGATTTTTGTCCGTAAAACTTCAAACGTCAACAATATATTAATTCCCAAAGATGAATATACCTTCAAAGGAAAGTTACGCCTTCATAAGCTGTTTGGTGTAATATATCTTAAGTGTTTTTGCTGATTTTTCACCCATGTTTCTTTATTCCAAATTTGGCGCCCGCTACTGCCAAAAACTGCATGCTGCATATGGCTGTCTCTTTCATTAATAATTTGTTTTCACTGATTTTGTTTTCACTGTCCTTGGTACTATTGTCAATATTTTCAGTGTTTGATAATTCTACAAATATATTATTCTAGCTCAATAATTTTATGTTCAATTTTGAAATAAACTTACATTGCAAATCGGTACATGTAGAAAGGTCTACTTGTATTGATAGGGGCTATTCAAATGCCACCTATCAGACCACGTGAGTGAAAAAATGAATTGAGTACCACTTTCATGTTAGAGCAGCTGTCAATTAACTATAAGCACTGGCGGATCCAGGGGGCAAGGCCCCCCCCCCTAGCGTAGTCTAAAGTAGTGTAATTTACTTAATTAACTCAAGTTTGCGTTAATTAAACTTGTTCCTAAAGCAAGTTTATCGGATCAACCTATTTTGCGCCCCTTCCCCCTAAATTTTTTATCGGATCAGCCTATTTTGCCCCCCCCCCCCAAAAAAAAAATCCTGGATCTGCCCCTGACTATGACTGGTTATATTAAAAGCATTATCCATGTTTTACTGAAAGCATTTTAGAGGGCAATATCTAATGCAGCTGATAATTGTAAGTTTTTTTTTACGATTACCTTTTAAATCATTTGAAATCAAAATTTATGATTTAAAGCAAGTTAATATATGTCAGCACTTTCATTCGCGAAGCAGTTTGATAAATTCTATATTTATTTTTACATGCATTGCAAAGTGGAATTGCTTTCTATTAACATATAGGGTAGGATTGTCAAGAATTACCAGAAATTAAATATTCAAAAGAATAACAAAATTCCAGCATGACTAGTGGGTGTGGCAGAGGACTATACCTGCTAAACAAGAGGAGGACGATAGAGGTTTACAGAGGGCTCTATCGGGGTGCTGGAGCCTCCTGAAAATGCTGAGAGATAGTAGCCTAAAAATACAGTTTTCTTAGGACCCCTTGCCCCAAAAGGGTTGAACCTGTGCTTATTTATGCTGATTACCAAAATTAAGTCTCCTCCCCCTGCCCACACACACTTACACACACTGAGATTGTCTTGAAGGATCCCCACTCTCTACCAGGAAACATTAAGAAGTAGTAGCCTAAAATTATACCATTTTCGTGTATTGATCCTCCCCCCCCCTCCTGCAAATCATCTGATCTCCCCAAGGTTTGAAGATGCACCTTAGAGTCATATTTTCCTATTGAATTATATTATCCTGTTGAATTTAATTTTCTATTTTAGACATCTGCACAATGCCTGTGTAAAAAACGATACTTTGAAATGAGAAAAATTCATTTAGTTTCACTTGACTAAATCAAATTTAACTGAATTATTAATGTAAGTATGTAAATGATATACACCTTAACAAGTTTTAATTTTAACTAATGATCATAATTAAATAAATTTAGTAAATAAAATGATGATTAAACAAATATTGTAACTAAGTAATAAATTATTTTTTCTACCTTTCAACTAATTTTCTATTTTAGACATATGCACAATGCCCGCGTAAGGAAAAGAGACTATCGTTACTGCTACGACCAGAAAAAAGCCTCTTTGCGTAGAGACTACGACTCGGGCGTGAATAATGTCAATTTTAAAGTCGTTGGCCAGTATTCAGTAACATCAAATGGTGAGAGTGCTACACTATTTAATATCCATCTTGAGTGTGATAGGACCTTTTCGCCTTGGTGCTTGTGCCCTGAAGATATTCCTAAACCAAAGAATGTGACATCTAAGTCAGGGAAAGTCAAGCAGCCGTATAAAATTAGTTAGGTGTATCTCTTGTTTTTGAAGTGATTTAAGAAATTGTTATGAAGTAAGCAGAGAAAAATATTTATTGTCTTATTAGTCGTATATATTTTTGTCACAATTTTTATATTTTTCTGTTTTTTGTTGTTTTTTTTGTCATTCGATATAAAGAAATGCTCTTTAACCAAAAATCCATTTTTGTAAAAATTAAAGAGTTGTCATTTACATTTCTAACTCAATTTTAGATGCGTCAATTGGAATTGGGTATGGCACCCCCACCTCCCCCTAGACTTCGAAAAATGCATGTTTTGATATTTTCATTGGAAAAATTGTACATTTGCCCCTTCCTTTAATGACTTGACGTCACTGATCAAATTACCTTTATTCTCTCGGTAACAATTACCTATTGAAATTGTCATGAAATAGACCTCAATCAAGGGGGAACGCCCCATTCAAAAAATATTTTAGAAGATTTATATTGAGCATTTATTAGATATACATATTTATACCAGAGTATTTCCCATTCTTATTAGTCCAATTTAAAGCGTGTGAATTTAACCGCTCGGTTTAGGGGGCGGTTTGCTGGTAGAGACTTTTAGTTACAAAATTTGACTAATAACCAGATTTTCTGTTGTTTTGTTGTTGTTTTTTTTTTTCTAAATGTTCAAGTCTTAATACCTATTTAAAACGTGTAAGGGAAGGTACTATTCCAACATCTATCAAATTGCCCTGATTTTAGATAGAGATAATTCCAGCTATAATCTACTAAAATTCAAGAAGTGTATAGATTTTGCATCGAAAGTACTCGAGCTGGAAATACCGAAAATTTTCAATATTGACGTAAAAATATCACCATCTAATTTTCGATTTTCTCAAAATAGGTGCTGTCATACTAGATGGCATGCTAATGTATGTATCTAGGAGCGCGTGGAGACCTAAAGTTACAGAATTCAACTAATAGCCAGAATTTCTATTGTTTTTCGTTTTTTCTAAATATTGAAAAAAAAAATCTAAAATTCAAGAAGTACCTAAGAAATATCACCATCTAATTTTCGATTTAACCAAGATTGTGAACCGCTTACCGGCACCCATACTTTCTACTAAAGTTAAGTATGCGATTCAGTAAAAAATGCTAAGAAGTGCCGTGGATGCGAATGCCATCTAATATTTTCTCAAGCTAAATGGAATGCTAATAAAATACTAATAAAAGCTATGTATTTAGGAGCGCGTTCCCGGTGCGACAAAAAATCTAGAATATCTAATAAAAATCAAAATTTTTCTTTCGGGGTGAGAGTGAGTTAACAGTTTGGACGATCGTTCATTAACTTTGTATTAAATTTGTGTGAACATGGTTAACTATATTTAAATATTTTACTCATTAAAACTAAACATATTTTAATTATTATTGTAACGCTTATTCAGGCATTAGTTAATTAACTGTACCAGTGTCTGAGTTAATTTGCATTAAACGAAGTAATTTGCATTAAATTTGAAGTAAACATGAATTAAATTGTAATTTCCGTCGGGAACATACTCTAAAATGCGGAAAACACAAGACTATTTTTTCTAATTACATTAAACAAAATTAATCTAAATAATAATTTGTTATGGAAATTCTGAAATTCGAAGCTAGTCCAAGAAAAGGTTCTATTAAACTTGCAGAATTAAAAAATTGTGTAAAAAAAGGAACAAAAGTACAGAAGAGGGAAGGGGTAAATTACTCATATTTTAATAATTATTAAAATGCGTATTCAGGTATTAGTTGATAAACAGTTCCAGGTTTGTAGTTAGGTTGCATTAAATTCCAATTTCCACCGGCAACATGCCCTAAAATGAGCAAAACACAGTCATTTTTTCGCTAATTAATTAAATACAATTAATCAAAAAAAAAATTTGGTAAACATTTCTAAATTCGAAGCTAGTCAAGATAAATGCTGTAAACTTACAGAATTAAGAATTCGGGATAAAAAAAAGAACAAAGGCACGTAAGAGCGGGGGGTATAAACTTTAGAACCTGCTTTTATAGTTCTTATAAAAATCTTTAAATAAAATAACTGGCGTTTAATTTATTCTAATTAAATGTCTCAGATTTTTCTAATGCATAAAATAAATGAATAAGACGTGCATACCTAGAAATAGCGTCAAAAAGAAACTCTTCGCTGTTTAGAGAAATCAATGAAGTTGATTCCTAAGACGAAGTGACAATTAGTGCCAGTTATCTATAATCCTAAAGCCATCTATGTTGTTTTTAATTTTACTCTGTATCAGTGCTACTATCGCCTTCGAGGTTTTGCTTTAGACGTGTTTTATACCTTTTTTCAATTCAGCTGGTAAGCAGTAGGCACTCTGTGACACTACTATCTTCTAATTCTTCTAAAAGCCAGGCTAGGGTGTCAACGGTTTCACCCTCTTCGATTTTTCATTGCTTCAGTTTCCTGTATACTTCAGTTTCACAAAAGGATATCTTTTTGGAGGGAGGGGGGGGGGGTACAAATTTTTTTTAACCCATCAACAATTTGTTTATATTCATTTTTTACGAGTCAGACAAAGATTTCGGGTGGGGGGGGGCGGTTAAAACCCCCTAACATATTTTGTGTTTTGAGGCATTTACTTGTCTTTTTTTTCTTTTCTTTTTTACCACAAAAACTCGTCCTTTTTTGTTTACAACCTTAGCACAGCTAAGGGTCTAATAGGTTTTGCCAAGTGGCTGGTTATCTTCACCGACCGATGGAGGTGATATTACTATAAAAACTAAAAATTTTCTTTTAACCGACTGAGACAGATTTTCTTCCATGTGTGTATTAAGAAAAGAGACTTAAATATGTCCTTGCAATTAAGAAATCGAAGTAAAAACTCGAATAGAATTAAGTCCTTTAATCTCGAAGCAGTGTAGCAAATTCTTTATTTAGTATATATATTGTGAAGCAAAAATACTTCTTGGAAATTACAAAACTTAGAGTAGAATTAACAGGAAGAAGCAGAAATTAAAAATGCAAAATGAAAAAATGGCCAAGTTTCAGCTTAATGAGTGGGTGTTGCAGAGGAATTCACTAAACTTGTTACCGTACTTGCTGCACAAGGAGGGGGATAGGGACTGGGGAAGATTTAGGTGTTTAATCCTTTAAAACCACGGGTTTGATTCTCTTCAATGTGCTATATGCATATTAAGAAAAGTCGGCTAGGTGGCTTGAATAAGTACTTAGAATTGACAAAACTCGTATCTCTAGAAAATTTTTATAAAATAGTCCATAAGGGGATAAGTGGAGGTCCAAAGACTCAGATTGTAGATACTTTCGGAGACCACACTGCCTTTTCATGACGATAAATAAAAGCTCAAATAGGGATAAAATCCTTTTAGTCGACATTGTTTCACAAACAGTGATAGAAATTCACAAAAATACCAGATATTTCGGTCACATATGCAGTGACCGTCATCAGTAGCATACTGCATATGTGACCGAAATATCTGGTATTTTTGTGAATTTCTATCACTTTGTGAAACACTGTCGACTAAAAGGATTTTATCCCTATTTGAACTTTTATTTATAGACTCAGATTGAAATCGGACGAAGTTCTAAAATATGACTTAGAAACTTTGGGATGTCTTGGGAGGTGGCCAATCAAGAAGCTATAAAATTATGGGTAGAAGGAGGGTTCGCCAGTGTGTAAATCTTAGCTGGTCAAGTGCTGCAACAAGTATGCAGAAGGTTGAAGGTAATCAAAAAGTGTCATGACGCAAAACATAAATTTCACAGGAAAGAAAAAAAAAAGATCTGTGTTTTCGACTGTTTTGAACAGTCAATTATTTTTCAAAGGATTTGGGGGGCGGGATATTAAAGAGTCAATAAAACCCGTTTTTATAATAAAAACTATATTTTACTGTAACTATAACTTTACTATAACTATATTTTTGTACTATATTACTATAACTATATTACTATATTATTATAACTATATTATATTTTACTCTAACTATATTTTACTATAACTGTTTCTATAAGGGTGAAAACGGGATCCTGTGCATTTGGAAACGAAACAGAAGCGTCTAAGTACCCTAAGAATAAAATGAGATACGGTAAAACGGATTGTTTTAATCGTTTGAGTACGGTAAAACGGCTGAATTTGAGGATAATTACCAAGAAACCCTGTTTTGAAGAAAATACCACATAACGTTTTTTGAATTACTGCCTGCAACCACATTCTCAGGCAAAGTCACGTTGTGAATATAAAATTTTCTACATTTTGGTCATCTATGTTGTTTCATTTGTCATAAACTGCACTAAGACTTTTTTTTCTTCCCTAAGTTGTTATAAGGCCGTTCAAAATTTTAAAAAAAAAGTTAGATCCAGTTTCTATTTCTAAGCGTCCAACACTCATTTGACCTCATTTCTTCTTTCTGTGAAGGAAGGTTAAAGAAAAACATTCGTTATTGGTCTTACGTTAATAAATGCCCCCCCCCCCTCCTCCCTCATCCCTTCCTATGAGCTTTCAGAGGAGTCTTCTAATAAAGAACGTTATTTCATTCTTGTCATTTCTCAGTGAATGTGTTTGCTCAATAATTCTTTTGAAAGAATATCTGCTTCGCCTGTGTTACATTCATGGGGGGGGGGGAGTACCTACATTTTTTGACGCGCAAGTGATCTGCAATCTTTTAGGTTTGAATATTTTAAATACTGTTTCTTAAATGTCGGAAGTGTGGAGCTATTGTCTTTTGATTTTGTACATGTGCTTTTGTTTAGGGTTTTTATAGTGATTTTTTCTTATGGCTGTTGTTGGGCTGAAGCGAATTTTTGATTTATGTAAAATAATCCAAGGGGGAACAGCTTAGCTATGATAATTCAAAAGGCTTTTTGTGAGAAAATAAAATACAAAATTCAACTTAAATTAAAGAGCAACATTAAAACTTAAAACGAACAGAGCTTATTCCGTATGTGAAGGGGGGTGCCCCCTCCTCAACCCTTGTTCTTTGCGCTAAAGTCATAAAGTTTTTCAAAATATATCTCATTCAAATTCTACGGCCCTTGTTTGAGCAGTCTTTCTTAAGGAATTGGGACAAAAAGTCAAACTTTAGCGTAAAGAGCTTCAGTAAGGTTTCAGGAAGGGGCAGTCCTCCTTATATACTGACAAAATTCTGCTCGTTTTAAGTTCTAATGAAGTTCCTTACTTTCGGTGGAGAAAACTTTTTTTTTTTTTTTTTTTTTTTTTATTTCTAATCGTTTTTAAAATCATACCAAGGAATCCCCTTCTCCCCCCCCCCTCCTGTAATTTTTTTACTTGAAAATTCCCCATGGAACCTTTCATCCCCACTGAAAATTATCACGTGAAAAATACCCCCCCCCCCGTGATCACTCCATTTATTTCTTAGATTCTAAAAAACATTTCTTTTTTTTACACCGATTTCAAATATATACTTTCTGTGAAGTTAAGGCTTGTCTCTCAAAAGAAGTTTACACAATAACTATTTTCGGTTTAATTTATGCTGGTGTATATTTTGTATTACTTTATTTAATTATTTTTTTTTTTCGTAATTATTTTTATGGGAATCCCTTTTTCAAAAGAATCTTCAAGTGTGAACTATCCCTTATTGGTAACACCAACGCTAATAAAAGTCATCAGTGAAGTAAATCATATCCACAATCAGAAGATGAAGTTGAAACCATATTTACTAGTTAAACTAAATAAAGAGTATATATAGATACAAATTAAAATGAAAAGAAAGTTTCCAAACCCATCACTCCTTCTCAAATAGCAAGGTTATGGAACTGAATGTCTTTTAAAATCTTATGGAATCCCTGAATGTCAATGTAGAATGTCTTATAGAGTAAAATGCCAAAAACTGTTAGGTAGAATAGAACTAAAGTTTTGGTCACTATCCCCAAATAAACTGAAAAGAAATATACATTTAAGAGTGTATTTTAGTATATGCCTCTTCTAAAAAAGAGGTATATGCTCTTATAAACGAAAAAAAAGATTCCTAGTCCACCATCCAGTCCTAAATAGCAAGGTTACGGATTTGAATGTCTTTTGATTTTGGACAGTTGTATTGTGATCAGTGCTACTATAGAAATTCTTTTGTATAGCCATTGTATGGCTAAAATAAATTATTTTCTTTATCTCAATAATTTGATGTGGAACAGCTTGACTGTGGTAACTGAGTAAGGTGTTTTGTTACGAGACAAAAGGTCTTGATAATTGATCTGTAAGGTCGATGCAGTTTTTGCTACAAAAGTAAATACTAACTACCGAATACTTGAAGTGCCATTTTAAGACAGGAATTTTCTGTGGCATTCAGGCCAAATAGACTCAAGTCCATTTTTTATAAACTGTAATGTTTTCTTTTTTCTATGAATTTTTACAGGAAGTTCATTTTGAGTTTTGGAAATATTCAGTTAATTTTTTCCCCAAAAGGGCTATTGAATATTGTGTTTTCTCTTATTCATCCATATTTTTTTTGAATTTTGTTACAGTTTATGTGTTGACGATCACCGCTAGTCCTCTCGTCTGCGCACTCCGCATATTACTAAATAAAGCTGTAAGAATTTCGAACAAAACAACTTTTGTTGTCGACGCTTGCTTGACAAAGTACCGGCAAATGGGTACCAGATTGCTGGTGCCAGACGATGCAAATCTGGTGCCAGTCGATGCAAATGTGGTGCCAGTCGATTTGCAAATCGAGGTCTGGGAGGGGCAGCTACTACTACTGGAAGGGGCGTCCCAAGGGGAGGGGGACGCCCCTTCCCATTTTTTGCCATTCGGTAAAATTTTCGCCGAGGGGGAAAATTTCGGCAGAAATTTTGCAAAATCGGCCGAAATTTAGCAAAATTCTTGATTCCTGCAGAAAAATCGGCATAAATCAGGTAGCGATTGGGAAAATTTATGAAGATCGTCCCCGCAATAAAATGAGCCTCAGGACACCCCTGACTACTGGTAAAGTTTTTATTGCTGGAGATTTTAATCTACATAACCAAATGTAGGACTCAGTATCCACCTCACATTCAAGATCAAATGACCTAACAGACCTTATAACCAACCTTGCCTTCAATATATGCCTATTAACCCCAAAGGACTTAGGAACTAGTTTAAACTGTAGAAATGGAAATATTTCAGTCATAAATATAACCCTAGCTTCCCCAAACCTATGCACAACTTTTGACCTGCAAATACCAGACGTTTTCTCTTCAGATCGCTTCCCTATTCTAGTAACCCTCAATGTCCTCCAAAGGCACGAAAATCTGCTGCAAGAAACAAAATGGTGGAACTTTAAAGAAGGCCAGTGGCCGAGTTGGAGAAATGAGGTAGATAGGTCCCTGGATGATGCAGTTGACATTGCATGTATGAATGTTAACCAACTTGCAACACTTATTCAGGATACTATGCTAAGTGGTGGAGAAAAAATATTTGGATAGAAGAAACAGAAGAAAAATAATCAAAACTCTCCCAGGATGGAATGCTAAATGCCAGAAGGCACATGTAGAAAAGAAAAAGCTGGGAACAGGTTCCAAAGAAACTCTTCACTGACAAACAGAATAGAAATGAATAAGATACAAGCACTTTTTAGAAAACACTCCAAAATGAGACTAAATTAGGATGGACCCCTCTTGTGGACGATAAATTCCGAAAAGGTACTTCCACTAGGACCCTTTGGAGACCTTTTTATATATATGCTTGGAAAAAGAGGGGTTTGACAATCCCTCCAATCCTGATACAAAATGGAAGTCTTGACTGATACCAAAGATAAATTGGACCTATTCCTAAATCATCTTTTGCCAGAAGACCCAAATTGCCATCTCCCTAATGTAAATCCTCAGAATATGCCTCTAAAAACCAAAGGACAAAATTAAGTTTGCACTATTTCACCAGAAGAAATAGAAAACAAGATAAATCGTTAAACTCAGGGACAACAGGCCCAGACAGGATCCACAACCTTATGTTGAAAAACATGTCCCAGAAGCTACTGATTGCTGTGACAACATTATTCAATAAATCACTTGAAATTGGAAGAGTACCTGATCAGTGGAAAAAGGTTACAATAATCCCAATTTTAAAACTAGGGAAAGACCCAAAAGAAATGACATCCTAAAGACCTATATCACTTACATCTTGCCTATTCAAGCTAATGGAACATGTTTTGAAGGCCAAGATCCTCCCAAACCTCCGTAGCCATCTTCAACCGGAAACTTTTGGGTTCTTTCCTCAAAGGAGCCCAGCGGATGCCCTTTTTAGGATGGAATATCAAATAAAAATTGGCTTCAAACATGGTAAGGACACATTGGTAACCTTTTTAGAAATGAAGGGAGCCTTTGACAGAGTTGATATTAGTAAGTTGATTTCAAAGCTAGCTAAGTTTATTAAAAAATATTGTTTACATGGATTAGGGATTACCTTATAAATAGGAATATAGAGATTAATATAGGAAATCTTAAATCTGATGTTCGGACTAAACCTAATTTATGCATCCCACAAGGCAGTAGGGTTAGCCCCCTGCTGTTCCTAGTTTATTGCAGTGATATAAATTTTGATAATGTACTTGGATGTAAGCTGTATATTTATGCAGATGACATTACACTTGCTTCAACTTCAAAATATCAAATTACCCTGAAATCCTGTATCCAGAAAAGCCTTAACCTTCTGGAAATGTGGACAGTTGATAATGACATGGACTTTTCCCTTTCAAAATCTGCCGTAAGGCTCTTTAGCACGAAGAAGGATATTACCCCGCCAAGGGTATCAATCTATTCAATGACTATACCCCAAGTTGAGAGGTTTTGTTACATTGGCCTGATACTGGGCAGGAAGTTGTTTTGGAACCACCAGATAAATTACCTTATTAGCTCTCTCAAAGATAGGACAAACCTTATAAATGCATTATGTATAAATAAAAGGGGTGCTCCTTTTCAGATTGATAGTCAACTCGTGAACATCATAAGCAAACTCGACTATGTCTGTTCACTGTGCAGGGAAGCAAAAAGACCTTTGCTAGCAAACTTGGGTTTAGCCCTGCACAAGGTACTAAGGAGGATTCTCGGCTGTCTGAAGTCTACACCTATCATTGCAATATACCTAAAACTTGGATTAACTTGTCCAGAAAGAAGGAAAATGAAGCTGGAAGTCCAATACTTTTTGAAGAAAATGATAAAGCCACAGGATCTTATCAAGGAAGAAATTATGGACCTCCATAATTTGGGAGTCAATTATTCGCTCCCATTTCACCCGAGGAACAGAGCCCCCATTTTACCGAATGATAAAAATGTAACCCAATGTGGTCTCCCCCTGCCAAAGGTGAAAAATATTGAAGATATTACTAGTAATGGATCTAAGGGGTTAGGTAGGTGAACTAAGGTTATGCCGCCATTAGGTGAGAGACTGGATGAGCGTAGATTAGGAATTAGAAATCTTTTGTTTAGAGGGGCCCAACAATGGAGTGCACATACTAGAATTTTACTGACGGCTCTAAGACTGATACTGACTCTGGGTGTGTTTTTACCATACCAAGACTAAACGTTGCTCGCAGGTTTAAAATACGGGGAAAATTGTCAATTTTTTCAATTGAGATGGCTTCGATAATGAAGGCTATTGACTTCATTAAAAATGGTTTGCTGTAGATCCTTGTCTAACCTCTTCTGCCATTTCACCAGAGTAACAGATGGCTGGGATGGCATTGAGATGGCTGCAATAATGAAGGCTATTGACTTTATTAAAAATGGTTTGCCGTAGATCCTTATCTAATCTCTTCTGCCATTTCACCAGAGGAACAGATTGCTGAGATGGCATTGAGATGGCTGCAATAATCAAGGTTATTGACTATCTTAAAAGTGGTTTGCCGTAGATCCTTATCTAATCTGTTCTGCCATTTCACCAGAGATGGCTGCAATAATGAAGGTTATTGACTATCTTAAAAATGGTTTGCCGTAGATCCTTATCTAATCTGTTCTGATTCTCTCTCAGTGTTAAATTATTTTTGCACTGGTCATTCCCTGCCCGAAAAAGTGCTTTGTACATAGAGACTATTGTGCAGAAGCTTGAGTTGCTAGGTTATGATATTGTGGATGACTTGGATTCCAGCTCATGTTGGTATGCCTGGAAATGAGCAAGCAGACACCCTAGCCAAGGAAGGTGCTGCCTCTGGTTGCAGGATTCATTGATGCTATACTGTTGAAGAGTACCTAAATGTTTTTAAAAAGTGCTTAGCTAAAATGGATAGTGATAAAATTACCCGCCAGTCACGAAACCCCATTTTAAATTTATATGATTTTAAACCTCCACCATTAGATTTGATACACCAAATACGTAGCTCTAAGACGTAACTTACAAATACGTAACTCTAGGAAGACATAGAATGTATGCTCTGGTTACTGCCTCGCTTTTAAAGATGAAATTAGGGCGAGCCCTCACATTTTGCCCGTTCGAAATTAAAATATCAATATTAACCAAAAACAAAAAGAAAGGGAAACAGTAATGGCTCTATCATCGTGATTTATTATTTTTTGGAAAATATATTGTACTAAAAATGGTGAATTATATGGATACATATTTTATTTTGACTATACACGATAAAAACATCATATGTGCAAGAAAACGTTATATATCGGCAGTGGTAGGGTAGATCGACTTATGGGTAATTTTTTAGGATCATTAGGACTTAAAATTTGTATGACGAGAGAAGGTTAGGGCACTGGGTTAGGGTACTGCAAGATTCGGGACTTTTTTTTGTCGATTGAGCTTAAATTTTAATATGTGATTGCCCTTATCTAAGAGATATTAATGCGTCAAAAAAGTCGAAAAATAATAGCGGGGGGGGGGGATTTGAATAGGCTATAAAACTTCGGAAATATTAGCTGAAAGGGCAACATGTAATATCCGCAAAAATCCTTGGAATAGGCGAAGTTTCCCTATTCGTAAATTTATCATAAGGGTTATAATATGGATGTCCAACTGGGCAACGTTTTCGTAATCGATGAATTTAGTGCGTGTGCACCTCTGTCTTCGGTTTATTCCAAGAATGTCTTCATAAATACATTCTAAGATCACACTGGCTTTAAATGACGTATAAAACCGAGAAAGGGAAGGATATAATAAATGAAAAATCAAATCAAATGAGAAAACGAGGATTTTGTCAGCCGGTAGCAAAATATAAAAACGAAAAACAAGCAAATATTTCGACAAGGACTTCCGCCAAATCGTCCTCAGGGCTCATAAAAAAAAAAAAAAAAAAAACTAATTTTTTGAAGCGAACTTGACAAGAGGAGATCAGTATCTTTCCTCCTCTTGTCAAGTTCGCTTCGAAAGGTTAGTTTTTTTTCTTTTTTTATGAGCACTGAGGACGACTGGGCGGAGGTCCTTGTCGAAATATTTGCTTGTTTTTCGTCTTCTTATTTTGCTACTGGCTGACAAAATCTTCGTTTTCTCACCTATTTTATTTTTCATTTATTATATCG
Organism: Artemia sp. Qi Xiang Cuo; assembly: GCF_049724085.1. NCBI lineage: Eukaryota > Metazoa > Arthropoda > Branchiopoda > Anostraca > Artemiidae > Artemia > Artemia sp. Qi Xiang Cuo. Next base: position 2,918,610 of record NC_142797.1, on the reverse strand, counting down.
TTTCCTTTCTTGGTTTCATACGGAATGTCTTCATGAATGTTACCTGTTAAAGGCAAGCTTATCCAGAACCTTGACTTTTACAAAAGTAATCTAAGAGAATTAAATATAATGCAATCACAAATTTTTCTGATTATATATCAGTTTAATAACTGATCAGTTTAATAACCGCTTAATAAATATTGTTTAATAAAATTGAATCAACCGTTTGAATAAAGTGAATCGTTTAATAAATACGACAACACTGTCTTCCAACACACAACACCATCATAATACAGAAGAAGCTCAATCTGGGCTCATTGTAAATTCAGTTATGATAAGATATTACCTACGAAAAGCGAAGAATATTGACCTACGTGGCTATAGTTCTTGGGGGATGCGGACCGCCTCCCCCGTCCTGGCCCTAAACTTTGGAAAATATATGGAAAAATTATTCATTTTTTTTCATTATATAATACCATGATCATCATCGAACTCCTCATCACGTCATCAAACTCTCATTTGCCGAAATACCCATTTCGTAGATACTCAGTCCATCATCAACACCTTAGAAAAAACTAAAGTAATATTGGTACTTATTTAGTAGCCGGTAAACACGCGAGAAGAACCGAATCGAAATCTCAAAGATGCTATCTGAGAAACAGGTTTTCGCTGCCTAGTGAGATATTGCTCGCTCGGTGACAAATATTTAAATTTTGGTTTTTTGGGGATGAAGGGGCAAAAAAGGTACCTAGATTAAATTAGTTTATGTATTTAATATATGCTAAGCTTTACCCCCCCCCCCTAATGTGCAAATATATAGCCAAAATTTGTTTCTAAACTAATATATTTTTATCATACTTCGTCTTATTTCAATAGTATTAATCAAACTTACTTCTCGTGTTTACCGGCTACTAAATAAGTACCGTACTATTTTCATATTTGGGTCCCCCGGTCCCCCTTTTCTGAAATGGAATCCTGGCAATGCTGATACATATGTGTATTCGGTCAAAGTCAAGCGTATTTTTTTTCAACTTCATGTTCCCAGACTTATTTGTTGTAATATTTTTTTTTTGAATTCAGTAGGCCTACTGTGATTTAAATCAATCGGATTAAATTGTTTTCACCAAAAGTAATAACATCAGCAATAATTCGTGCAATAAAAGACTTTTGAAAACTTTTTTGGGGGGAGGAGGGGGCGAATTCGTTGAAACAGTAAAATTACATTTTATGAGCAGCAAATTTCTTAAAAATACAAAAAATTGCGAGATTTTGGGCTGATTCAAGAAAATATAGGGGGATATTTTTTTTTTCGATTACTTAGTGAAGATACAAACAAGGGGTTTTCAAAATCTAGGAGGGGTGATTTAAAAATCAATGTCTAATGATTTTCAAAATCTAGTTTTAAAATCAATGGAGGATTTGCCACCCCTCCCCACTATATGGCACCGATACTTATGAATTATATATAACACAGCGCTATAGACTGTACAAGGAAATACAAATGGAAACCCGTCAAACGGGTATTTGAAAGAGATAATGGATTACAAAGCGTGATTTCTTATCGCGTTTACGCTATTTAAACTGTTGTTTTTTGGGGTTTAGGGGGGGAGAAGGTACCTAGGTTAGGTTATGTTACGTATTTATTATATGCTATACTTTATCCCCACCCCCCAATGTACAAATATATAGTCCAAATTGGTTTCTAAAATATTACATATTCATCCTATTTTATTCTATTTCATTAGCATTAACCAAACTTTACTTCTTTCGTGTATAGCGCTGTGTTATATATATAATGCATAAGTAGGCTACCATGGCACCCTCTGGGGGAGCCTAAGTCATGAAGTTGCTTATATTCCAGTCCAAATGCATAATGTGATGTTCTAAACCACATAAAGATAGTTACCAGAAGCAGTAGCATCACTAATTGCAATGAAGTATGTATTTTTGTAAACAGAAAAGTTAATGAAAAATATATGAAAAATAGTGAGCTTGTGGGGGAGGCGGGACTCTGCTTACATACTGGAGGTACAATGTGAGGATCAAAACCACAGTGAGAGAGTACAGAGCCTCTTGAGTTCCAGATACTTTTTGAGATAGCAGGAAGCCTCTTGAATTTCTCCAAGTCCGATACGCACTTTATAGTCTTCACCTGTCGCCAACTTTTAACTAGTTACACAACATGCAGACCTTTAAATTGGTTAGAATAATTAAACTCCATTATCTTGGCGACTTTTTATCAATCTGAAAAACACGTTGCAGTCAAACTACCCCTATGTTTGCATCCGACTACTTCTGGTAGCTGGTAGTGACCAGCTGTTTTATAAATGGTCATACCAACAGAAAAGGTGGCTTACACCAATGCACCTGTCCATAATATCGCCTCTCAAACTTTATCACCTGTCGCTTATGCCTGGGAGGAGAAATACTGGACCACCCTAATCCCCTTTATGCAAGTATAGTAAAAGAATATATGCCTTTTATATAAAGTGCCGTAAATTAAGAGACAGTCCTATTATATACTGTCATGGGTGATTTAAGTAGGAGGGAGATAGAGAGAATATGAGAATAGGTGTAGCCAAAGGGGTTGCAAACTCCCTTCAAAACGAGTGCAACTCCTTGTGTCTCCCCTGCATTTAGCTGTATCTCCTCCAAGCAACTCTTCTGCCTTCATGAAAAGCCGTAAATCTGATCTCCCCTCTGGCCATGTTCTTAGGCTAGATTTGGCTGCACCCCCCTATGTTGCTCAAAACGCTGCACCTACTTTGAACTGATAAGTTTCAATGTACATACCATAAAGCTTATTTTAAGCCCTAATACACAAGACTTAGATAATAATATTGCAGATAATTCCTTTAGTTTTGTTGCTTCTTTCATTAATAAGTTTTAAACATATGCTCATTGGGTTTTATTGTTGTTACTAGATAAAAAAAACTCAACTGAAAGTAGGGCAATATTAAACTTAAAACGAATAGAAATTGTAACGTATATGAGGGGGGGGAGTAGAGTGCTAAGTTATAGTTTGCTTACTGCCATAGGAATTACCATGCTATTTGCTTACTGCCATAGGACCATGCTATTTGCTTGCCTTATGTTCCCTTGGTACCTTTCCAAGCAACGTGATTAAACACGTTTTGAAACTACATGCTATTTGCTTGCCTTATGTTCCCTTGGCACCTTTTCAGAGCATGTACTTATGGATTTGCTTGGTTTAAGTTCCTTCCTATGCTATTCTAAAGGTCTATGTTCCTTCCTATGCTATTCTAAGGGTTAATGTTACTTCCTAGGCTATTCAAAGTGTTTGTGTTCCTTCCTATGCTATTCTAAGAGTTTATGTTCCTTCATATGCTATTCTAAGGGTTTATGTTCCTTCCTATGCTATTCTAAGGGTTCATGTTCCTTCCTCTGCTATTCTAAGGGTTTATGTTCCTTCTTATGCTATTCTAAAGGTTTATGTTCCTTCCTATGCTATTCTCAGGGTTTATGTTCCTTCCTATGCTATTCTAAGGGTATATGTTCCTTCCTATGCTATTCTAAGGGTTTATGTTCCTTCCTATGCTTTTCTAAGGGTTCATGTTCCTTCCTATGCTATTATAAGGGTTTATGTTCCTTCCTGTGCTACTCTAAGGGTTTATGTTCCTTCATATGTTATTCTAAGGGTTTATGTTCCTTCCTATGCTATTCTAAGGGTTTATGTTCCTTCCTATGCTATTCTAAGGGTTTATGTTCCTTCCTATGCTATTCTAAGCGTTTATGTTCCTTCCTATGATATTCTACGTGTTTATGTTCCTTCCGATTCTATTCTAAGGGTTTATGTTCCTTCCTATGCTATTCTAAGGGTTTCTGTTACTTCCTATGATAGTCTCAGGGTTTATTTTCCTTCCTATGATATTCTAAGGGTTTATGCTCCTTCCTATGATATTCTAAGGGTTTATGTTCCTTCCTATGTTATTCTAAGGGTTTATGGTACTTCCTATGCTCTTCTAAGGGTTTATGTCCCTTCCTATGCTATTCTAAGGGTTTAGGTTCCTACCTCTGATATTCTCATCGTGTATGTTACCTTATATGATATTCTATGGTTTTATTTTCCTTCCCATGTTATTCTAAGGTTTTAAGTTCCTTCCTATGCTATTCTAAGGGTTTATGTTCCTTCCTATGCTATTCTAAGGGTTTATGTTCCTTCCTATGCTATTCTAAGGGTTTATGCTCCTTCCTATGCTATTCTAAGGGTTTATGTTCCTTCCTATTTTATTCTAAGGGTTTAAGTTCCTTCCTATGCTATTCTAAGGGTTTATGTTCCTTCCTATGCTATTCTAAAGGTTTACGTTCCTTCCTATGCTATTCTAAGGGTTTATGCTCCTTCCTATGCTATTCGAAGGGTTTATGTTCCTTCCCATGCTATTCTAAGGGTTTATGTTCCGTTCTATGCTATTCTAAGGGTTTATGTTCCTTCCTATGCTCTTCTAAGGGTTTATGATCCTTCCTATGCGATTCTAAGGGTTTATAATTATTCCTATGCTATTCTAAGGGTTTTTGTTCATTCCTTTAATATTCTAAGGGTTTATGGTCCTTTCAATGCTATTTTAACGTTTTCTGCTCCTTCCTATGCTATTCTAGGAGCTTATAATCCTTCCTATACTATTTTAAGGGTTGACGGTCCTTCCTATGCTATTCCCAGTGTTTATGCTCCTTCCTCTGCTATTCTAAGGGTTTATGTTCCTTCCTATTCTATTCTAAGGGTATATGTTCCTTCCTATGCTATTCTAAGGGTTTATGTTCCTTCCTCTTCTATTCTAAGGGTTTATGTTCCTTCCCATGCTATTCTAAGGGTTTATGTTCCTTCCTATGCTATTCTAAGGGTTTATGATCCTTCCTATGCTATTCTAACGGTTTATGTTCCTTCCCATGCTATTCTAAGGGTTTAAGTTCCTTCCTATGCTATTCTAAGGGTTTATGTTCCTTCCTATGCTATTATAAGGGTTTATGTTTCTTCCTATGCTACTCTAAGGGTATATGTTCCTTCCTATGCTATTCCAGGAGCTTATGTTCCTTCCCATGCTATTCTACACACCTGTTCCATTTCTTTGAAGTATGTGCTATCAGACAGGTTTTTCTGATTTTTTGGACAATTGCCTTAACTCGAGAGTAGTTTGTTATTAATGCGTCGTTGCTAATTAAAAAATTGGATGCTACTATCAGAATTTTTTGATTGACATTTGCAAAAAGGGATAAGGGATTCGCGAATTGGACTGTACGAACGATCTTATTTGAATAATAGGGAAAAAAAGGGTTAAATGGAGAAAAATGGAGAAAAGGGTTAAGTTAAATGAAGATGGAGAAAAAGGGTTAAAGTGATTAGCAGTTAAGGTAACCTCAATGGCGTTTGAACAGTGTTGTCAGTTTAAAATAGAGTCTAACGTTATAGTATACTAAAAAGTTGATACTAAGAGAGATGTAGATGGCAAGAAAAGAATTTTAATAATTGATAGCTTTACTTCTTAGATGTTTTCTGTATAATACACAAGTGGCGTTTGAACAGTGTTGTCAGTTTAAAATAGAGTAACGTTATAGTATACTAAAAAGTTGATACTAAGAGAGATGTAGATGGCAAGAAAATAATTTTAATAATGAAATTCAGAACAAGCCTTAGAAATTCTTGCAAATCAAGTAGTAAGGTGTATGTGAGTACGAACCATCAAGGATCATAAGCACCAACGACCCTAACCACCAGAGACATCAACCCCCAAAGGTTTCCTATCACCAAACATGAAGGGCGCCCCCTCCCTCCAATTTTTTGGCCCCCTCCCCCCAGTTTTTTGATTTTTTTTTGAAGTATTTTTTCAACTTTTTTTATTATTTTTTTAACATGATATATTTTTTCAACGTTTTTTTTCATGTCTTCGAATGAGATGAAACATACTTAAAACAAAAGAAAATCACATTTAATATTTTCCAAACTCAAAATGAGAATGGTATAGACAAGTTAGTCATGAACTTTACTGTTAGAAAAATAAAGTTTGTAGTAGCACTTTTTTTTATTTGACTAAAAAATTTTTGGACTTCGAAATTATTCAACTTTTTTTTTACTTATCTTAAAATGACATAAAATATGCTTACGGCTCTAACAATTGTACTCTATGCTTGCTCAGAGACACGATGCGGCTTTCCCACTGGTACTTTATGGTGGGTTATCGACACTATCTATTTTATTGCATATTTTAAATCATTGTTTTTCTACGCAATGGAAAGATAAACACATAAGTCATATCTTTAAAAAAAAGTGAAGATGGAGAATTTTAATAAAGTATGTTCACATGACAATGTTATTGTTGCATTGAATGCAGAAAAGGAGAAGTATTTAAACTATGAAACAATTACAAGTGGTAGCACTATTGGAAATGTATGCATGCATTGTCATGGCAGTAAGGAATTAAATTTCTTTGGAATACCGAAAAAATTCCACTCTTATGTTGGTGGATATGCAAGATTGAGATCTCCAGAGATGATTGCACTCAAAGAAAATGCCAACATAAAAATAATCGTTGACGTTAGATGACAACTCCGTGCTACTGTTGCAGGTAACACATTACCTGCTGATACATCCTATCGTCAGCTTTCGGGTATTAGCATTCAAAGGAAGATCAAAAAAGAAAGGCCTACTCTTCTACTAATATCATAAACCATATCTTGTCTACGTGCCGAAACTGTTACATGTGTAAAAATAATGTGATAATAGACAGTGAAATTGTCAGAAAAATAAAAAGGGCATTGGTAGAAAATATCACTATGGAATATAAAGATGAATCGATGAAAAACAAAGTACCAGCAAACGTTACTGCCATTGATCAAACAGTCAATGAACCAAATAATACCAACGACGAAAAGCATATTGAGCCTGTCGATGACACATCAGTAAAAATTGTGTATGACTCAAAATGGAATAATGATTATTCTACTGATTACGAACTAAGAGAAGACAATAACTACAATATCAAGAGAGAACATGGTAAACTATTTTATGGAACGGATTCAAAATTTGCATCCGTTGTCGGATATGCTGGATAAAATTGACAAAACCTAAGTATCAGATTGAATAAATGCCTTATCAACATCCTCTAAATGCATTATCAACATCATTTGTCGGATATGACAGATAAAATTGATAAAATCTAAGTATCAGAGTGAATAAATGCTTTATCAACATCCTCTAAATGCATTATCAACATCATTTGTCGGGTATATCGGATAAATGACAAAATCTAAGTATCAGATTGATTAAATTCTATATCAAAAACCCTTTCTCGAATACATGGGGTAAAATTGACAAAATCTAAGTATCGTATTGATTAAATTCTATATCAACAACCCTCTCTCGAATAGATGGGATAAAATTGCAGAAATCTAAGCGTCAGAGTGAATAAAGTTTTGTATACCAACATCTATTGTCAGATACATCGAATATAATTGACGAAATCTAAGTATCAGAATGAATAAATGCTTTATCAGCATCCTTTGTCGAATATATTGGATAAAAGTGAAAAAATCTAAGTACCAGACTGAATAAATGCATTATCAACATCATTTGTCGGATACGTCAGTTAAAATTGATATGTCGGATAAAATTGACAAAACCTAAGTGTCAGAGTGAATAATTTTTTTTTCTCAACATTTTTTGTCAGATACATCGAATATAATTGACAAAATCTAAGTGTTAGAGTGAATAATTTTTTTTATCAACATCATCTGTCAGTTACATAGGATAAAATTGAAAAAATCTAAGTATCAGACTGAATAAATGCCTTACCGACATCATTTCTCGGATATATCGGACCAAATTTTCTTATCAAGGAAATATCTGAATGCGTTTAAGGTATAGTACGAATGGCTTGCAAAAAAAAACACAAAAATACTATCAGAATGAATAAATTCTTTATCAACATCCGATGTTGGATATGTCATTATGAAAAAAAAAATTGTAAGTATGTAAGTAAATAAGTAAGTAACAAACTCTTTCTTGAATTCACCTCTTGATACAGAAATTTAATTCAGGAAATTATGAAAAAAAATTGAACAAATTCTTTACTAATATCCATTATCGATTGAAGTTCCTTCTTAGACAGACAATACAGCAATTTCACAAAATCTAAGTATAGGAGTGACTAAATTCTATATCAACATCCATTTCTCGGATACATAGGAAAAAGTTGACAAAATCTAAGTTTTAGAGTGAATAAATTTTTTTCTCAACATCTTTCGTCAGATACATCGAATATAATTGACAAAATCTAAGTGTTAGAGTGAATAATTTTCTTATCAACATCCTCTGTCAGATACATCGGATAAAATTGACAAAATCAAATTATCAGACTGAATAAATGCTTTATCAACATCATTTGTCGGATATGTCTGACAAATTTTTTTTATCAAAAAAATGTCTTATTGCTTTTTAGGTACAGTACGAATGGATTGCAAAAAACACGAAAATGCTTTCAGAGTGAAAAAGTTACTCATCAACATCCCTTGTTGGATGTGTCATTATGAAAAAAAATTGTAAGTAAGTAAAAACTCTTTCTTGAATTCACCTCTTGGATACACAATACAGAAATTTAATTCAGAAAATTATGAAAAAAAAATGAGAAAATTCTTTATTAACATTCATTATCGATTGATGTCGCTTCCTAGACAGACAATACAGCAATTTCACAAAATCTAAGTATAGGAGTGATTAAATTCTAAAGCATTTATTCATTCTGAAATTTAGATTTTTTCAATTTTATTTGATGTATCTGACAAAGGATGTTGATAAAAAAAATTATTCACTCTGACACTTAGATTTTGTCAATTTTATCTGACGTATCTTACAAAAGATGTTGATAAAAAAATTATTCACTCTAATACTTAGATTTGGTCAATTTATCCTATGTATTTGAGAAATGGATGTTGATATAGAATTTAATCACTCCTATGCTTAGATTTTGTGAAATTGCTGTATTGTCTGTCTAGGAAGCGACATCAATAGATAATGAATGTTAATAAAGAATTTGTTTAATTTTGTTTTCATAATTTTTTTTACGTATCTTAAAATGACATAAAATATGCTTACGGCTCTAACAATTGTACACTATGCTTGCTCAGAGACACGATGCGGCTTTCCCACTGGTACTTTATGGCGGGTTATTGACACTACCTAGTTTATTGCATGTATTAAATCATTATTTTTCTACACGATGGAACGACAAACACATAAGTAATATCTTTAAAAAAAAGTGAAGATGGAGCATTTTAATAAAGTTTGTTCACATGACAATTCTATTGTAGCATGGAATACTGACAAGGAGAAGTATTTAAACTATGAAACAATTACAAGTGGTAGCACTATTGGAAATGTATGCATGCATTGTCATGACAGTAAGGAATTAAATTTCTTAGGAGTACCGAAAAAATTCAACTCTTATGTTGGTGGATATGCAAGATTGAGATCTCCAGAGATGATTGCACTCAAAGAGAATGCCAACATAAAAATAATTGTATGTGCTAGATTACAACTCCATCCTGCTGTTGCAGGTAACACATTACCTGCTGATACATCCTATCGTCAGCTTTCGGGTATTAGCATTCAACGGAAGATAAAAAAAGAAAGGCCTACTCTTCTACTAATATCATAAACCATATCTTGTCTGCGTGCCGAAACTGTTACATGTGTAAAAATAATGTGATAATAGACAGTGAAATTGTCAGAAAAATAAAAAGGGCATTGGCAGAAAATATCACTATGGAATATAAAGATGAATCGATGAAAAAAAAGTAGCAGGAAACGTTACTGCCATTGATCAAACAGTCAATGAACCAAAGAATACCAAAGACGAAAAGTATAATGAGCCAGTCGATGACACACCAGTAGAAATTGTGCATGATTCAAAATGGAATAATGATTATTCTACTGATTACGAACTAAGAAAAGACAATAACTACAATATCAAGAGTGAACATGGTAAACTATTTTATGGAACGGATTCAAAATATGCATCCTTTGTTGGATATGCTGGATAAAATTGACAAAATCTAAGTATCAGAGTGAATAAATTCTTTATCAACATCATTTGTCGGATATGTCGGATAAACTTGACAAAAGCGAAGTATTAGAGTGATTAAATTCTTTGCCAAAATCTTTTAAATGCAGAATCAACATCATTCTTTGGTTTTATTTGAAGCAACTGACAAAATCTTAGGAAGGAATTAAATAAATCCTGTTTCAATAACCTTTTAATGAATACATTTGATAAAATTGACAAAATCTAAGTATCGGATTGATTAAATTCTATATCAACAACCCTTTCTCGAATACATGGGATAAGTCCAAAAAATTTTTAGTCCAATAAAAAAAAGTGGTACTCCAAACATTATTTTTCTAATAGTAAAGGTCATGACTGACATGTTTATACCATTCTCATTTTGAGTTTGGAAAATATTAAATGTGATTTTTTTTTTTTAAGTTTCATCTCATTCGATGAAATTTAACAAAAAAAAAGTTGAAAAAATATATAATGTTAAAAAAAAAAATAAAAAAAGTTAAAAAAAAATAAAAAAAAAAGGGGGGAGGGGGCCAAAAAGTTGGGGGGGCGGGGGAGGCCCTTCGAGTTTCGGAATAGGGGACCTTTGGGGGATTGATGTCTCTGCTGGTTAGGGTCGTTGGTGCTTATGATCCTTGATGGTTCGTTCTCACATACACCTTACTGCTTGATTTGCAAGGATTTCTAAGGTTTGTTCTGAATTTCATTATTAAAATTATTTTCTTGCCATCTACATCTCTCTTAGTATCAACTTTTTAGTATACTATAACTTTAGACTATTTTAAACTGACAACACTATTCAAACGCCACTTGTGTATTATACAGAACACATCGAAGAAGTAAAGCTATCCATTATTAAAATTCTTTTCTTGCCATCTACATCTCTCTTAGTAACAACTTTCTAGTATACTACAACGTTAGACTCTATTTTAAACTGACAACACTGTTCAAACACCATTGCGGTTACCTTAACTGCTAATCACTTTAACCCTTCTTCTCCGTCTTCATACGATCCAATTCGCAAATGTTATCTAGCTCTGTTTTTTTCCCTATTATTCAAATAAGATCGTTCGTAAACTCCAATTCGCGAGTCCCTTATCCCTTTTTGCAAATTTCAATCAAACAATTCTGATTGTAGCATCCAATTTTTTAATTAGCAACGACGCATTAATAACAAACTACTCTCGAGTTAAGGCAATTGTCCAAAAAATCAGAAAAACCAGTCTGATAGCACATACTTCAAAGAAATGGAACAGGGGGGTAGAATAGCATGGGAAGGAACATAAGCTCCTGGAATAGCATAGGAAGGAACATATACCTTTATAATAGCATAGGAAGGAACATAAACCCTTAGAATAGCATTGCAAGGAACATAAACCCTTAGAATAGCATGGGAAGGAACATAAACCCTTAGAATAGCATTGGAAAGAACATAAACCCTTAGAATAACATATAAAGTAAAATACCCCGTTAAAATAACATAGGAAGGAACACAAACCCTTGGAATAGCAGAGCTAGGAACATAAATCCTTAGAATAGCACATGAAGGGGCAAGAACCCTTCGAATAACATAGGAGGGGATATAAACCTTTAGAATACAATAGGAAGGAACATATACCCTTGAAATAGCATAAGAAGGAAAATAAACCCTTAGAATATCATATAAAGGAGCGTAAACCCGTGGAATAGCATATGAAGGAACATATACCCTTTGAATAGCATAGGAAGGAACATAAACCCTTAGAATAGCATAGGAAGGATCATAAAACCCTAAGAAAAGCAAAGTAAGCACCATAAACCCTTAGAATAGCATAGGAAGGAACATAAACCCTTAGAATAGCATAGGATGGAACATAAACCGTTAGAATAGCATAGGAGGGAACATAAACCCTTAAAATAGCATAGGAAGGAACATAAACCCTTAGAATAGCATGGGAAGGAACATAACCCCTTAGAATAGCATAGGAAGGAACATAAACCCTTAGAATAGCATAGGAAGGAACATAAAACCTTAGAATAGCATAGGAAGGAACATAAACCCTTAGAATAGCATAGGAAGGAACATAAACCCTCGGAATAGCATAGGAAGGAACATAAACCCTTAGAATAGCATAGGAAGGAACATAAACCCTTAGAATAGCATAGGAAGGAACATAAACCTTTAGAATAGCATAGGAAGGAACATAAACCAAGCAAATCCATAAGTACATGCTCTGGAAAGGTGCCAAGGGAACATAAGGCAAGCAAATAGCATGTAGTTTCAAAACGTGTTTAATCACGTTGCTTGGAAAGGTACCAAGGGAACCTAAGGCAAGCAAATAGCATGGTCCTATGGCAGTAAGCAAATAGCATGGTAATTCCTATGGCAGTAAGCAAAGTATAACTTAGCACTCTACTGGGGGGGGGGTTAATTTCTCTTCGTTTTAATTTTCAATGTTGCTCCTTGCTTTCAGTTGAAGACAGTCGCACACCCACGGGAGGGGGGGGAGCTAAAGGGGCTGTATCCCCCCCCACGAAAAAAAAAACATTCTGTTATTAAACCGTATATAATCTGTTCGGTTTCATCATTCATTCCTTAGTCCCTACACCATACAAAAAACTTGCATTCAAAGAGCTAAAATAAACTTAAAGTAGTGCCTTAAAATACCGTTTTTTCTAAGGAATTTTTAGAGCTTTCCGTTTGTTGGCCCAGGGACCCTCAGTCAACCCCCCCCTCCCATAATTATTTTCTGAATACGCCACTGGTTGAAAAAAAAACCTTTTTTGTTTAATTTCTGATCGTTTTTTACATAATGCAGGAAAACCCGTCTCCCCCTCGACGAAAAAATCCCCCACGCAAAGATCCTTTAGGCAATTCAATCCCGGTTAAAACTCACCCCCGAAAATTTCCCGTAATATCTCCACATGTAAAATTGAGTCGGCAAATAGAAAGTAAGACAAATAAAAATGATTTCGTATAGGCATTGTAGAAAATTCCCCCAATGTAAAATTACCTCTGTAAAGTTCACCGTTCACCCCCCGGAAAATTTTCCTTATGGAAAATCCCCCGAGAAGAAAATTCACCCCCCCCCCAACCGAAAAATGTATGCATACTTTCCAATAACAAATACTATGAGTAAACAATAGGCAAATTTCATAACTTAAAGACCTTTCCCCAGGGGCTGGGTAGGGGTCATGTTATCGCTAAATGCATAGTTATTGGATCTTTCAACTATGTTGAACAAAATTGCTATTTAACACATTTTTATTACACGACTTTGGGTAAAAAACGGGTGTTGGAGGGGGGCTATCTGCCCTCCAATCTTTTTGGTCACTTAAAAAGGGCACTAGAACTTTTGATTTCCGTTCAATGAGCCCTCTTACGATTGGCTGGAGTATTGGTTTGACGCGGTCATCTCTGGGAAAAAAACAAAAACAAATAAACTAAAATACGTGATCTTTCTTCTGGCAAAGACATACAAGATTACACAGTTTTGCATATTGGAGCTTAAAACCTCTACAGTAGGGTTTGCTGATACGCTGAATCTGATGGCGTGATTTTTCATTAAAATTCCTTGTCTTTTAGGGGGTGTTTTCCCCATTTTTCGAAAATCAGGGATATTTTCGCAGGGTCGTAGCCTTTGATTGGTAACACTAAACCTAATGAATGTTATACATTTGGAATCATAGGCAGCGCAAGAGCGCTGCCTAAGTAAAAAACGATGTTGGCACAATGTTTTTTTTTTTTTTTTTGGTTTCTTGGTCTTAGACCAGGGCACTTCGTATCGAAGGAGTTGTCATAGAAACTTCGAAAAGGGCTCATTCTACTGGACATTAGAAGGACTGGTGCCCCTTATAATAGCCAAAGGTGATTGGAAGGCAATAAACACCCCTTCCACGCCCACCATTTCCCCAAACACATCCAATCAAAAATTTTGAGATAGCTATTTTGTTCAGCATAGTTAATTTCCAGCTAGAAATTATGTTTTTGAGGACGACACTTCCCCACAGCCGTCAGGGCAAGGGTTATAAGTTATGCCCTGGGGGCATATAAGGTTTTTATAGAAAGCGTTGTCCTAGAAACTTCAAAAAAGGCTCGTTCGACAAAGGGCTAGTGCCCTCTTTAATAGTCGAAAGTTATTGGAGGGCAACTACCCCCCCTCTCACGTCCACCTTTTCCCCAAACAAATCCAATCAAAATTTTGAGGTAGCCATTTTATTCAACGTAGTTGAAAGTTCTGGAAATTAGGTCTTTGAGGATGACAACCCCCCCCCACAGGCCTCAGGGCAAGGGTTGTAAGCTATGCCCTGGGGGCATATAAGGTTTTTTTTATAGAAAGCGTTGTCATAGAAACTTCAAAAAGGCTCACTTGATTGGAAATTGAAATAGCTAGTGCCCTTTTTAATAGTCGAAAGTGATTGGAAGACAACTAACACCCCTTCCACGTCCACGATTTTTCCAAACACATCTAATCAAAATTTTAAGATAGCCATTTTGTTCAAAGTAGTTTAAAGGTCCATAAATTACATCCAAGTGGATGACACTCTCCCCACAGCCCTCAGGGTAAGGGTTGTAAGATATGCCCTGGGGGTGTTTATGGTTTTTATTGAAAGCTTTGTCGCAGAAACTTGAAAAAGGGCTCATTTGATTGGAAATTAGAAGCTCTTGTGCCCTTTTTAATAGTCGAAAGTGGTTGGAGGATAACTAACAACCCTCTCACACCCACCATTTCCCCAAACACATCCAACCAAAATAATGAGATAGCCATTTTGTTCGGCGTGGTTAAAAAGTCTGTAAATTATGTTTTTGAGGATGACACTCCCCCCACAGCCCCCAGGGCAAGGGTTGTAAGTTATGCCCTGGGGTCATATAAGGTTTTTTTTATAGAAAGCGTTGTCTTAGAAACTTCAAAAAGGAATCATTCCATTGGAAATTGAAACGGCTAGTGCCCTTTTTGATAGTCGAAAGTGATTGGATGGCAAGTAAACACCCTCTCACGCCCGCCATTTCCCCAAAAACATCCAATCAAAATTTTGAGATAGCAATTTTCTTCAACGTAGTTGAAAGCTCTGGAAATTAGGTCTTCGAGGATGACAACCCCCCACCAGCCTCAGGCTAAGGGTTATAAGTTATGCCATGGGGGCATATAAGGTTTTAATTGAAAGTGTTGTCGTAGAAACTTCAAAAGGGCTCATTCGATTGGAAACTGAAAGGGCTAGTGCCTTTTTAATAGTTGAAGCTGGTTGGAGAGCAACTAACGCCCCTCTCACGCCCACTATTTCCCCAACCACATCCAATCAAAGTTTTGAGATAGCCATTTTGTTTAACGTAGTTGAAAGTTCTGGAAATTCGGTCTTTTAGGATGACAACCGCCTCACAGTCCTCAGGGCAAGGGTTTTAATTTATGCCCTGTTGGCATATAAGGTGTTTATAGAAAGTGTTGTTGTAGAAATTCAAAAAGGGATTGTGTGATAGGAAATTGAAAGGGCTAGTGCCCTTTTTAATAGTCGAAAGTGATTGGAAGGCTTGACATTTTTATAGTAAAGATCGATGTGGGTACAATGTATTATTATTTTTTATTTTTTGTTGTTGTTTTTTTTTTTTTTGTTTAGACCAGGGCACTTCGTATCGAAAGAGTAGGGCTCACCCCTATGTTACGCCTTCCCAAGGCCAGAACATAATTTGCATTTTACTGACAAAGAATAAAAATGAATGTGCATTGTCAGTTTAATATACATATACTGATATTTAGTAATCAAAATGTTAATATTATTTGATTTATTAAAGTTATAAAAGTAAAAATATTTATTTTTTTCAGTAAAGTGCAAATTTTTTTCTGGCCTTGGGAAGGCATATGGGTTTTGACCCCTATTCATGTTAATTTCTGGTCGTTTTGAGTTTGACTCGGTTATTTATTGTAGTTTATGTCTGTTTGGGTTTCATTTATTTATCGATGCTGATTTGTGGTAGTTTCACGCTTGGTAGATTATTTGATTTCATTTTTGCTCATTTTTGGCTTAATGGAGTTCTTTACTTTTCTTTGAAAAGTTATTCTGTGCAAAAAGTTTTTTTTAATTAATTTAATTAATCACGTTGCTCCTGACTTACAGTTCGTTACCACGAAAGGCTTGATATTTTTTTTTTAGTATCTCGAAGCTTATTGACTAAAATTAAGGGCAATAAAAAAGCTACTTCAGTTTATTTCATGAGACAGTCCTTTTGCATAGGTTTGTCTTTTATAATTTAGGTAGAGGGGGAAGGAGGAAAGGAGAATATGAGAAAAGACCCAGATCAAGCAGTGGCGGATCCAGGGGGTGAGGGCGCCCCCCTAAAAGAGTCAAAAGTAGTGTAATTTTCTTAATTAACGCAAGTTTGCGCTAATTAAACTTGCTCCTAACGCAAGTTTATCGGATCAACCTATTTTGTGCCCCCACCCCCTAAAAAATTCTGGATAAACCCTTGAGGTCAAGGGTTTGAAATGGTTTTTCAATTACTTTTTATCAATTTTATCATTACTTTATTTTACCTTATTTATCATTTTACCAATTACTTTATTTATTATTTATCTTCATTTTAAAATCGACTCGATTCTTTGTTTATTTTATTGTTTTACCTGTGTTGGCCGAGAGTTGAGAAAATAGTTCACTCTGATGTCATTAAATACGTAAGACCTTTCCTGGACGTTTAAGAATAAACACATATGTTAAAAGACTGCTCCCTCTAGATTTTGAAACTTATATCTCCACTCCAAATTTCAGGAATTGACGCCCTGTTTGGCCGTAATAAACTATGGCACTTGTCTAGAATGCGGTAAGTGCGCGATAAGTGAAGTTTCGTTAATGCTAATGAAATAAAACAAAATAGGATAAAAATATAATAGTTCAGAAACAAATTTGGGCTATATATTTGCACATTGGGGGGAGGGCCTAACCTAATCTAACCAAACCTAGGTACCTTTGAGTCCCCCTAAACCCCAAAAAACTAAAGTTTAAATATAGTTCCCGGAGTGAGAAACCCTTTGTTTATGCCTCACTAGTCAGCGGAAACCTGTTTATCAATAGCATTTTTGACATTTCGATGCTGTCTTTTATTGCGCACTTACCGGATTCTAGACAAGTACCAAAAATATTTTAATAACAACAAGTTATTGCATCTAGCTGTTTCTACTACCACACCTCTTTTACATTCTGGCTTGTTCAATAGCCGTGTAGGTCTTCCCTTCCTATCATCGGTTTACCTGAAGTTTTTTACTGCGTAATCCCTTGGTCGAGTTCTATTTAAATGTCATAAATTACCGTTAAATAGCTGCATCAAATCTTGGGACGGGACTAATCTGTCCGATATGCAAAAGTTTAGATGGCTTCGCTGAGAAATTTATTTCTAAGGCAGAGTCAGACGAAATTTCCTTACTTCAATAACCTAAATAATGATATTCCATATGTGTCCACTATTTATAGTTATTTTTATTTTTAGCTTTTCATTGTAATAGTAATTAGTTCATCCTTTTAGTTAAATTAAAGCTCTGTGCTCTAGCTGTGACTTCAGTTTGTAGCCAGGACAGTCAAATATTAGGGTTGCCAGATAAACCTAATTTCTATTCAGATGTTGTTTAGGTGGCTGGGCATTGAATTTTTTTAAATAGCGCATTTTTTCGAGCTGAATTTATGACAAATTCATAGAGATACAAAATAAACAGAGGCTAGATTCTGCGAAATTTCGCCGTTAGCCCAGAGTGACGCTAAATTTAAAAATTTTGAAACCATGGTTTAGTCTACTGCTTCTTCTGCTTTTGTATAGTCAAGGAAAGAAAGCATTTCTACTGCTATATTGCTAAACTCTGCCACTATTAAACTCGCTAAACTTTGTTAAATTAGGAAGATGATTTCAAAATTTACAAATTTAGCGTGACTCTGGGTTAACGGTGAAATTTGGCAGAATCTGACCCCAATGCTTTTTTTGATCTCTGTGGGTTACCTATACTTTTGGCTCATTTTCGCTTGAAAAATGGTGCTTCCGGAAAATTTTCGCCCTTTATAGCCGCACAATTTTGTACCATACATCTGGTTTCAATGACCATAATATCCTTTGAAATACTAAAAGAACTTGAATCTTACAGAAGAGGCGAAAATTTTCGCCAATCTTTAGGAAAAATCATTGTAATTTATTGTGTCACAAATCCTTCCTTGGCATTATTAAATTTTATTCGGGAGCAATCAAGGGGTTGCCTAGTATTCGACCCCTGGCGTACATCCTGGAACGTTTTGGGTTCTGGCCTGCGTGGCACACTTTCATCATGCCACGCTTCATCATACCATTCTTAGCGAACTTCGTACCGCTCATTGAATAGTTTTACCACGCCTGGCATGCGTCACGTGGCTTAAACGATTTTAAAGATGGACCATCCCTTTGAAGCAAGAAAGCAATTCTATAGCAATTTAATTCATGTCTGCCTCAATTCCCTTCTCAACATCCCATCTCTATTGACTATCAATATTCAGTTCTTATCTGATATCAAAACGTTTATACACCCTAAGGGCAATTTGGTCGTAGTAAATTATTCCTTTCCCCCTACAAGTCTTACAAGACGTACAAAACATGGGTGACTCATGCAGGATCATTTAATTTCTTAGGGAAATTTCTTGGGATGTTTAGATTCCTTCCGCTTTAGTTCCCCAAAGGAAAGTTTTCCAGCGTGAGTCACTTGGGAAATGAATCTTCGAAGGTCTATTCCTCCGTTTTAGGGGAAAAATAAAAAGACGCTAGAATAAATCAGTTGATGTCATCTCTGATTCTGCAGTCCTTTCTGGGGAACATAAAAAGGGAGAAATTTGTATTACATGAAGTTAAGAAAAAGCTTAGACAATCATCAAATTAAAGAGAGGTATTTTTATGTCGTTTTAAATATCCCAAAATCCCTCCTTTCAACCCACCTCTTTGCGGTATTCTGGAGGAAAACAAGTTTTTGGATCCATAATCCCCCCCCCCTTCAAGCTGAAGATACTTCAAGGAAAAAAAAAACTAAAACGCTAAGGTCAATCAGTTGGTGTAATTTCTGATATGGCAGTCAGTTCTGAAGAAATTTAAAAGAGGAATTTATATGATTCTAAGTTGAGGTAAGGTTGACACAGGAGGAAAAGTAAGGATATGTGGACACATAAACAAGTATTCATTTCAGTGGTAAGGGACTAAATATTGTTGACCCTAACCGCCTCCCTCTAAAACCGGTGAATTATTTAAAATACAGCAAATGCAGGGAGGTCCTTAAAAGTCTGGATTTTTCGTGGGGAAGGAGAAGCGGAGCATGAAATTTCCACCGGTGGTATCCAGAGGTCATAGCAGGTTTTTGGATTCAGACCTCCGCCTTTACCCATCCAAGGTGAAAATGTGTAAATAAATGTAACTTTTTTCATCCATCAATAGCCATATAAAGATATTATTCAGTTCACTTCCATAAATTTGGACCTCTCCATATATTAAGTCTTTGATATTTAAAAGTTTAGAATTTGGTCTGGCCCGGAGTCACTGCTTTTCAGAGGTCAATAAACGCCTGGTTTCTTTCTACTTCTGGAGGCTACTGGACTTTTAAAAGGTGTGACTTAGTTTTCTTACAAGGTTTTTGAGTGTGCGGCCAGGGCACAGTATAAAGATATAGCAGTGAGTTTACCGCAGATAATTTCTGGCTCTTCATTCTCGGTGCGAACAAACAACTCCTCCCACTTTTTCTTGCATTAGCGCGTACAAACAGCTCCTCTCATTTGATCTGCCATCAGCGGTCCAATTACCCTGGAACACGTATTTTGGCAGAAACTTTCTCAAAATGCCTTTGAAAACAACTTGAGACTTCAAAACCTAATTTTAATTCCTAAAAAATCTAATAATAACAATGCATTACTAATTGCTGTTTTCTTAAATGTATTGGCTTAAACTAATTTCAAATTAATTTCTTAAAAATTTAGTGTTCCAACGTTGAAGCCAAGTTTTGCGTTCAAGAGAAAACTGACTTGTCTACCCGTGAAAAGGTCCAATGTCGCTTATATTTATAAGTTATCTGGAGAACTTGCACCATCGGCCAGGTTTTTATAATGGGTGAGATAGGGTAAGATCATACTGCCTATAATTTATATACTGTGGGCCAGAGTTAGCAATGAGGCTGACCCGAAAGCCTTCCACGGGGCTGGAATCAACTTTAATTTACAAACATGCATGACTGACCGGTAGGTTCGACTAACTCACCGCGAACATGTTGCTTTACAAAACTTAATCGGCACAACTACCCGCAGAACATTTACGCGCGACCGCTTTTACTTTATACAGCCGCTAAGCGTTATTTCCTTATTTTGGTTCTCATCAGAGTTGATATTTTTTTTAAGATGGTAGTACTATTATAGACGTATTTGGTACTGGTACATTATGCGGGCCCACCGCCATAGACTGTATCAAGGAAACCAGTCACAAAACCCGTCAAATAGGCTATTTGAAAGAGACCGCTATAGATAAGTGATTGCAAAACCGTAGTTTCTCAATGAGTTACAATATTTAAACGATTGTTTTTTGGGGTTTAGGGGGGGAGGCACCTAGGTTAGGTTCCGCATTTAATATATGCTATGATTTATCCCCTCCCCCCTAATGTGCAAATATATAGCCCAAATTTTTTTTCTAAACTATTATATATTCATCCCATTTTATTTTATTTCATTAGCACTAACCAAGCTTGACTTCTTCGCGGTGCCTGCATAATGCATCAGTACCGCCTATTCTAAACAGCTTGAAATAAAAAAAACTAAAAATTTAAATTAGATATTATTTTTGGATTTGACTGTTGCTAGGGAGGGGCACCAATTCATGAAAATGTAGGTGCGATAAAATTTATCGTTAAATTGTAGGTAGGGTTTTTATTTTTCCAATAAAAATTAAAAAAGAGGTATTTTCTGATAAAAATACCATAAAAAGGTATTTTTCAAATCTTACGACGACAGAATCTAAAGGGGAGGGCAACGCTCCCTCCTCATTGGTGCCCGTGTTGCTTGAGTGTTTTTTTATTAACTAACTTCCTTATAAAAATTCCAGAAGCAGACAAATACAGCATTGCGTATACTGTTTACCCATAATATCCACTAAAAGTATATCACCTCCCTTTTCCCCCCAAAGCAAGCTCTGGGAAACTCTTCTGCGAAAAATACACCATTATAGAAAGTCACCAGACCTCTCTGATGTCTTGAACACCTTTCTTCAGTCCAATAAGTCAAATTCTTATTTGCTTTATATTTTTCTCCTGTTTATTTTTCCCTAGCCTTTGGATCCCCTCCTTTTTTCCTAATTATCAAGTTTGTGAAAAACATGTAAAGGATGCAAGGAAAATTAATTACTAAGAAAACAGTCCAAATTACATTTGGCATATTTAGCTCCGAATATGTCAGGTCGAAGTCAGCTGTTCCCTGTTTAAATAGATACTTTTTTCCTCTCTTTTTTCCAGGGAGTGAAGCACCTGGAGTCGAGGGGAAGGAATTTTTGTTTATTTCAGTTGTTTATAATTGAGTAGCCCGTCGAGTTGAGATCTTTTCAAGCGCTGATATTGCCGCATAGATGTTGATGCTACCAATCAATATTTTTCTCTTCCTTGATTTTGAGGATGTGATAAGATTTAGAAATACAGTTTTGTCTCTAATTCTTTTGAAATTGTCAAATAATTTCAAATGCTTGCCCGCCCAATTTAATCATACCGTCAGCCACCAAAACAAACCCATAGTCCACTGGGCTGTCGCATATTCAGTCATGTCACTCAGTCTGGTCTTAACAGGAGAAGCAAATTTCTATCCGTTCAAATTTTTTTTTCATATCGCAAGTGTGTAGTAGCTGGAGACTAGAAAGGGAGAAAATATTAATTTGTGTACTTATTAATAATACGGAACACACAGAAAAACTAATGTTAGGTTAAACCTAATGAAATATATCCTTCCTATAACCCTTAGTTTAAATATTAATACAACTTGGCCTATATATTTGCACATTAGGGACAGGGTTGTAATTTGCTATAGGATGCCCCTTCTAGACCCAAGTTTGCCCCGCAGACCTAAGCTTGCGGACCCCCCCCCCCCCAGCTGAAATTTAGTTTCTGCAAAAATCTTGCTAAAATTTAGATAAGCCTGCATAATTCAAGTATCCAGAGAAACAGGTCAGTTTTCTTTAGTATATCTTTGCCTTTATGGTAATATATGACTCATTTTTCAGTTCTCACTGTCATTTTCACTCGATTTGGAAAAATTGGCTCCAACTTCGCCCCCCAGGATTTTGACAAAATTACGCCCTTGATTGAGGGTGGCTAAAGTAACCTAATCCCCCCCCCCTTTATGTGCAAATATATATTCTGTCTAAATCAGATGTATTGTATCAAACGTCACTTGTTTTTGTAGCTATGAAACTGGTTTTCTGAGATGTAACCTAAGCGTAATTCTTGAGTATGCTCTGTATTATTAACAAGTACCTTAATTTGTTTCAGTACCTTCAAATCGAGAAATCTCCAGTGAGAAAATTCAAATATCGAAAGTATTAAGTTTCGTTTATACTAACCGTTCGCACAGTTCAACTATATAAAACAACGTTTCTCGTCAGGGAGTTGCTCCAGGATTTTTTTCATGGGGTGGGGGGACGAGAGGGGTCCATAACCGGATAGTCGAAAGGCTCGAGCTATATAATATATATTTTTCTCCAAATTATTGGGAGGCAACTGCCCCCTCCCCCGAAACGACACCCCTGCTCCTCGTCCATCCACACAAGTCAAGGGCCACACCATTGCTTAATGGAGTATTTCAAAATCCAGAAAGCCCAGAGAATATCATCCAAATTTTCAACATGCTACGTGAACACTGTGGGTGCTATGCGACTCTTTTGACAAATGGGTGTCCCAACAGAAAAATTGCCTGCATCTCAACTCCTCCTCCCTACTCACACTGCTGTGACAACTTCACTGCTACTTGAAGAATTGGGGCCACTCAGCTGGTCCCTGTCAGATGTTACCGATTTGCCCACGAAATTACAAGATTAAGATAAATGATATTCAGAAGTAACAAACCATATGAAAAACCAAAACAAAAAAGTTTTTGTTTTACAAGTCCCCACAAGGCTAATTAGCCTGTGATACATAATAAAAGAGTAAAGTAGAAAAAGAAAAAAAAGGATAAAACGAGATTATTTTATCAACAGAAAAGTACAATAGCTCAACAAAAAACAAATGCCAAAGAACAAAAACCAAGGTGACAAACAGCCCAGGATAAAACTACCCTTCAACCAGGGGCGGATCCAGGATTCTTTTAGAGGGGGTGGGGGGGGTGCAAAATAGGTTGATCCGATAACCTTACGTTAGGAGCAAGTTTAATTAACGCACTGTTGCGTTAATTAGGTAAATTACACAACTTTAGACGACATTAGAGGGGCGCGCGCCCCCTCGTCCCTCTGGATCCGCCACTGGCTTCAACCTCTAAACACTTTTTAACTTGGTATAACAAGAATATTATACAGGAAAAAAAAGTAGTTTTTTGAAGCGGCAAAAGACTGGTTTTCTGCATCCGAGCAATTAGTACCCTGAAAAGATTTTCTGGAATTTCATTTTTAGGGATAAACTTTTATTTTCCCGGGGGCAAAGTGGCCAATGGGGTCAATTCACAAAATTGTAGGAAGCGTTGTAAAATTTAGTGTAAAAATTTAGTAGGGACAATTTCGTTGGTTTTTATTTTTTGCAATGAAAACACATAAAAAATGTATTTTTGAAAATATCAGTGGGCAACAAAATTTAGATTGAAAAAATTGAAACAACAACGAAATCCCTACTCCTTGATGTTAATAGAAAACTTAGTTTGGTTTGATAATTGAAGAATGGCTTTTTTGGTATTTTCATTGAAAAATTGACAGAATTGCTTCCCGCCTCTAGACTTGAGAAATGGATTTTTTCCCTTCTGAATTTATACTTTGCATGCAGCTAGAACAATATGGATTGTTGTATCAAATTAAGTTTTTTTCTATTTATGTTCGCTTCTTAAAAGCGCGAGGGCAACCTCAAAGGCGTGTCAATTGAGTGAGTTGTGGATACAAAAGGCTTCACCCAGTAGGGCCTATTGGGTCTAAAATCAATCATTCTAACAAAAAAAAAAAAAAAAAAAAAAAAAAAAAACAGAAGGACGGTTTCAACAGTCGGATTTATAACTAGCATTGCTATTTTGGTGTCTTGAATGTATTTTATCCCCCTCCCCCTCAAGAAGAAACTAGGATCAATTCTTATTTATTAAATATGGTAGTCAATGTTATTTATGCTTTAATATATATTAATTAAAAAAAACTTTTTCCACAAAATAAGTTTTCAAAGAAAAGTAAAGAACTCCATTTAACAAAAAAATTAACAAAAATAAAATCAAATAATCTACCAAGCGTGAAACTACCACAAATCAGCATCGATAAATAAATGAAACCCAAAACGAACAGAAATTACAATAAAAAACCGAGTCAAACTCAAAACAGGCAGAAATTAACATAAGTTGGGCGCAAAACCCCTATGCCTTCCCAAGGCCAGAACAAAATTTGCACTTTACTGAAAAAAATATAAATATTTTTACTTTTATAACTTTAATAAATCAAATAATATTAACATTTGATTACTAAATATCAGTATATGTATATTAAACAGACAATGCACATTCATGTCTCTGAGGGGGCTCTGAGGGGGGTTATCCTCCTAAAAGACAAAATTTCCAGAACTTTCAACTACGTTGAACAAAATGGATATCTCAAAATTTTAATTCGATGTGTTTGGGAAAATGGTGAGCGTGAGAGGGGCGTTTGTTGCACCCAAATCCCTTTCAAGTACAAAAAAAGGCACTAGCCATTTCTATTTCCTATAGAATGAGCCCTTTTAAATTTTTTACGACAGCACTCTCAATTTAAACTTTATATGCCCCCAGGACATAATTTAAAAGCCCAGCCCTGAGGGCTTTGGGGAGGGGTTTTCATCCTTAAAGACCTAGTTTCAGAAACTTTTAACTACGTTGAATAAAATGGCTATCAAAAAATTTTGATTGGATTTGTTTGGGGGAATGATGGGCATGGGGGGGCTAGTTGCCCTCTAATCACTTTCGACTATTAAAAACGGCACTAGCCCTTTGAATTTACAATCGAATGAACCCCTTTTAAAGTTTCTAAGACAACACCTTCTATAAAAACCTTATATGCCCCCAGGGCATAACTTAAAACCCTTGCCCTGAAGGCTCTGGGGGAGTGTCCTCCTCAAAAACATATTTTCTATCTGGAAATCAACTGCGCTCAACAAAATGGCTATCTCAAAATTTTGATTGGATGTGTTTGGAGAAATGATGGGCGTGGGGTGGGGGGGGCTAGTTGCCATCCAATAACTTTCGACTATTAAAAATGGCACTAGCCCTTTGAATTTCCATTCGAATGTGCCTGTTTTGAAGTTTCTACGACAACGCCTTATATAGAACCTTATATGCCCCCAGGGCATAACTTAAAACCCTTGCCCTGGGGGCTGTGGGGGAGTGTCCTCCTCAAAAACATATTTTCTATATGAAAATCAACTACGCTGAAGAAAATGGCTATCTCAAAGTTTCATTGGATGTGTTTGGGGGAATGATGGGCGAGAGAGGGGGACTAGTTGCCCTCAAATCACTTTTGACTATTAAAAAGGGCACTAGACCTTTGAATTTCCAATCGAATGAGCCCTTTTTCAAGATTTCAATAAAAACTATTATGCCCCCAGGGCATAACTTATAACCCTTGCTCTGAAGACTGTTGGGGGAGTGTCTTGCTCAAAGGTCTAATTTCCTGAACTTTAACTGCGTGGAACAAAATGGCTATCTCAAATTTTGATTGGATGTATTTGGGGAAATGGTGGGCTTTCCCCACCATTTGATGTCTTTGGGGAAAGGGGTGTTAGTTGCCTTCTAATTACTTCCGACCATTAAAAAGGGTACAAGCCATTTCAATTTCTAATCGAATGAGCCCTTTTTGAAGTTTCTACGACAACGCGTTCTATAAAAACTTTATATGTCCCCAGGGCATAACTTGCAACCCTTGTCCTGAGAGCTGTGAGGGGGTTGTCATCCTCAAAGACCTAATTTCCAGAGCTTAAAACTACGTTGAACAAAATGGCTATCTCAAAATTTTGTTAGGATGTGTTTGGGGGAATGACGGGCGTGGGGGAGGGGCTAGTTGCCCTCCAATCACTATCGACTATTAAAAAGGGCACTAGCCACTCCAATTTCCAATCGAATGATACCTTTTCGTAGTTTCTACGACAACTCCTTCGATACGAAGTGCCCGGGTATGGAGAAAAAACCAAAAGCACATTGTGCCCACATCGTTCTTTACTTAGGCAGCGCTAGAGCGCCGCCTATGATTGGATTTGTTTGGAGAAAACATGAGCGTGAGAGGGGGTTTAGTTGCCTTCAAATCACTTTCGAATGTTAAAAAGGGCACTAGCCCTTTGAATTTCCAATCGAATGAGCCTGTTTTGAAGTTTTTACGACAACGCCTTCTATAAAGA
Source organism: Artemia sp. Qi Xiang Cuo (assembly GCF_049724085.1). Lineage (NCBI taxonomy): Eukaryota > Metazoa > Arthropoda > Branchiopoda > Anostraca > Artemiidae > Artemia > Artemia sp. Qi Xiang Cuo. Next base: position 2,892,035 of record NC_142797.1, on the reverse strand, counting down.
CCTTATATGCCCCAAGAGCATAACTAAATATTAATTGGATGTGTTTAGAGAAAAGATGGGCGTGAAAGGGGGGCTAGTTGCCTTCAAATTACTTTCGACTATTTAAAAGGGCAATAGCCCTTTGAATTTCCAATCGAATGAGCCTGTTTTGAAGTTTTTACGACAACGCCTTCTATAAAGACCTTATATGCTCCAAGAGCATAACTTAAAATCCTTGCCTTGAGGGTTGTGGGGGAGTGTCCTCCTCAAAAACATATTTTCTATCTGGAAAGCAACTACGCTGAACAAAGTGATTACCTAAAATATTAATTGGATGTGTTTGGAGAAAAGATGGGAGGGAAAGGGGGGTTAGTTGCCTTAAAATCACTTTTGACTATTAAAAAGGGCACTAGCCCTTTGAATTTCCAATCGAATGAGCCCTTTTTCAAGTTTCTAAGACAAAGATTTCAATAAAAACCTTATATCACCCCAGGGCATAACTTATAACCCTTGCCCTGAAGACTGTGGGGGAAGTGTCCTGCTCAAAGGAATAATTTCCTGAACTTTGAACGGCGTGGAACAAAATGGCTATCTCAAAATCTTTATAGGATGTGTCTGGGGAAATGGTGGGCGTGAAAGGGGTGTTAGTTGCCTTCCAATCACTTTCGACTATTAAAAAGGGCACTAGCCATTTCGATTTCCAATCGAATGAGCCCTTTTTAAAGTTTCTACGACAACACGCTATATAAAAACCTTATATGCCCCCTGGGCATAATTTAACACCCTTGCCCTGAGGTCTATGGGGGGGGGGGTTTCATCCCTAATTTCCAATATTAAAGACCTAATTTCCAGATCTTAAAACTATGGTGAATAAAATAGCTATCTCAAATTTTTGATTTGATGTTTTTGGGGAAAAGGTGGGCGTGAGAGGCGGGTTAGTTGCCCTCTAATCACTTTCGACTATTTAAAAAGGCACAAGCCCTTTGAATTCCCAATCGAATGAGCCTTTTTTAAAGTTTCTACGACAAAGCCTTCTATAAGAAACCTTATGCCCCAAGTGCAAAACTTACAGCCCTTGCCCTAAGGGCTTGCCCTAACGGGATCTGTCCTCAAAAACATAATTTCTATCTTGAAATCAACTACGCTGAACAAAATGGCTATCTCAAAATTTTGATTGGATGTGTTTTCGGAAATGGTGGGCATGGCAGGGGTGTTAGTCAACTTCCAATCACATTCGACTATTAAAAAGGGCACAAGCCACTCCAATTTCCAATTGAATGAGCGCTTTTCAAAGTTTCTACGACAACTTCTTCGATACGAAGTGCCCTTCTCTAAAGGAAAAAATTAATAAATAAAACATTGTGCCAACATCGTACTTTATGCCCCCAGGGCATAACTTAAAACCCTTGACCTGAGGACTGTGGGGGAGTGTCCTCCTCTTTACTTAGTCCCAGTTTCTTGTCTCGTTCTCGAGTGTCCCCGTTCTTTACTTAGGCAGCGCGATCGCGCTGCCTATGATTTATGCAACAACTTTCTATATAAACCTTATATCATCCTAAAAGACCTCATTTTCGGAACGTTCAACTACGTTGAACAAAATGGATATCTCAAAATTTTTATTGGATGTGTTTTGGAAAATGGTGGGCGTGAGAGGGGCGTCAGTCGCTGTCCAATCACTTTCAATTATTAAAAAAGGCACTAGCCCTTTCAATTTCCAATTGAATGAGCTCTTTTGAAGTTTCTACGACAGCGCTTTCCAAAAAAAATTATATGCCCGTAGGGCATAACTTTCAACCCTTGCACTGAGGGCTCTGACGGGGTTATCATCCTAAAAGACCTAATTTCCAGAATTTTCAACTACGTTGAACAAAATGGATATCTGAAAATTTTAATTCAATGTGTTTGGGGAAATGATGGGCGTGAGAGGGGCGTTAGTCGCTATCCAATCACTTTCAACTATTAAAAAAGGCCCTAGCCCTTTCAATTTCCAATTGAATGAGCCCTTTTGAAATTTCTACGACAACGCTTTCAATAAACTTTATATGCCCCCAGGGCATAACTTACAACCCTTGCCCTGAGGGATGTGGGGGGAGTGGTTGCCATCCTTAAAGACCTAATTTCCAAAACTTTCAACTACGTTGAATAAAATGGCTATTAAAATTTTTGATTGGATGTGTTTGGGGAAAAGGTGGCGTGAGAGGGGGGTTAGTTGCCCTCAAATCATTTTCAACTATTAAAAACGGTACTAGCCCTTTGAATTTCAAATCGAATGAGCCCTTTTTCAAGTTTCTACGACAAAAATTTCAATAAAAACCTAATATGCCCCCATGGCGTAACTTATAATCCCTGCCCTAAGGGTTGTGGGGGAGTGTTCTCCTCAAAAATATGTTTTCTATCTGGAAATCAACTACGCTGAACAAAACGGCTATGTCAAAATTTTGATTGGATGTGTTTGGGAAACTGATTGACGTGGGGGGGGGAGCTAGTTGCCCTCCAATCACTTTCGACTATTAAAAAGGCACTAGCTCTTTGAATTTCCAATCAAATGAGCATTTTTGAAGTTTCTACGACAACGCCTTCTATAAAAACCTTATATGCCCCCAGGGCGTAACTTAATAGCCTTGCCCTGAGGGTTGTGGGGGAATGTCCTCCTCAAAAACATATTTTCGGTCTGGAAATCAGCTACTCCGAACAAAACGGCCATCTCAAAATTTTGATTAGATGTGTTTAGGGGAATGGTGGGCCTGGGGGGGGCTAGTTGCCCTCCAATCACTTTCGACTATTAAAAAGGGTACTAGCCTTGTGAATTTCCTGTCTAATGAGCTTCTTTTGAAGTTTCTACGACAATCCCTTCTATAAAAACCTTATATGCCCCCAGGGCATAACTTAAAACCCTTGCTCTGAGGGTTTTGGGGGAGTGTCCTCCTCAAAAACATATGTTCTATCTGGAAATCAACTACGCTGATTTTAAATGGTTATCTCAAAATTTTGATTGGATTTGTTTGGGGGAATGATGGGCGTGGGGGGGGGGCTATTTGCCCTCCAATCACTTTTGACTATTAAAAAGGGCACTAGCCATTCCAATTTCCAATCGAATGAGTCCTTTTCCAAGTTTCTACGACAACTCCTTCGATACGAAGTGCCCGGGTATGGAGAACCAAAAAAAGGGGGGAAAGGTACCTAGGTTAGATTACTTATTTAATATATGCTATGCTTTACCCCCCCTCTTCCCCTAATGTGCAAATACATAGCCCAAATTTGTTTCTAAACTATTATATATTCATCCTGTTTTATTTTATTTCATTAGCATTAACTAAACTTGACTGTTTAGAAGTGTCCATATAACGCACCAGTACCCTATTTTACAACGAAAAACAAATATGAAACTTTTCTGACCTATAGAAATAAAAACTACCACTATCAGCGCTTATGATACTTGCATCCCCCCCCCCCCTTAAACCTTTTCCCTCCTAAAAGACCTCGTTTTCAGAACGTTCAACTACGTTAAACAAAATGGATATCTCAAAATTTTGATTGGATGTGTTTTGGAAAGTAGTGGGCGTGAGAGGGGCGTAAGTCGCTGTCCAATCACTTTCAACTATTAAAAAAGGCACTAGCCCTTTCAATTTCCAATTGAATGAGCTCTTTTTAAGTTTCTACGACAGCGCTTTCAAAAAAAACTTTATATGCCCCCATGGCATAACTTACAACCCTTGCACTGAGGGCTCTGAGGGGTTTTCGTCCTAAAAGACCTAATTTCCAGAACTTTCAACTACGTTGAACAAAATCGATATCTCAAAATTTTATTTCGATGTGTTTGGGAAAATGGTGGGCGTGAGAGGGGCGTTAGTCGCAATCCAATCAGTTTCAACTATTTCAAAAAACTTCAAAAAATTCCAACGCTTTCAAAAAACTTTATATGCCCCCAGGGCATAACTTATAACCCTTGCCTTGAGGGCTGTGGGGGAAGGGGTTGTCATCCTTAAAGACTTAATTTCCAAAACTTTCAACTACGTTGAATAAAATGGCTATCAAAAATTTTGATTGGATGTGTTTGAGGAAAAAGTGGGCGTGAGAGGGGGGTTAGTTGCCCTCAAATCACTGTCGACTATTTAAAATGGTACTAGCTCTTTGAATTTCAAATCGAATGAGCCCTTTTTCAAGTTTCTACGACAAAGATTTCAATAAAAACATTATATGCCCCCAGGGCGTAACTTATGGGGAGTGTCTTCCTCAAAAATATGTTTTCTATCTGGAAATCAACTACGCTAAAAAAAAACGGCTATTTCAATATTTTGATAGGATGTGTTCGGGGAAATGATGGGAGTGGGGGGGGGGGGCTAGTTGCCCTCCAATCACTTTCGACTATTAAAAAGGCACTAGCTCTTTCAATTTCCAATCAAATGGGCATTTTTGAAGTTTCTACTGTGCCCGGCTCTAAAGGAAAAGATAATAAATAATACATTGTGCCAACATCGTTCTTAAATGCCTCTGGGGCGTAACTTAAAACCCTTGCCCTGAGGGTTGTGGGGGAGTATCCTCCTCAAAAACATATTTTCTATCTGGAAAACAACTACGCTGAACAAAATGACTATTTCAAAATTTTGATTGGATGTGTTTGGGAAAATGATGGGCGTGGGGGGGGGGGTAGTTGCCCTCCAATCACTTTCGACTATTAAAAAGGCACTAGCTCTTTGAATTTCCAATCAAATGAACATTTTTGAAGTTTCTACGACAACGCCTTGTGTAAAACCTTATATGCCCACAAGGCATAACTTAAAACCCTTGCCCTGAGGGATGTGGGGGAGTGTCCTCCTCAAAACATATTTTCTATCTGGAAATGAACTACGCCGAACAAAATGGCCATCTCAAAATTTTTACTGGATGTGTTTGGGGGAATGATGGGCGTGGGGAGGGCTAGTTGCCCTCCAATCACTTTCGACTATTAAAAAGGGTACTAGCCCTGTGAATTTCCTGTCGAATGAGCCTCTTTTGAAGTTTCTACGACAATGCCTACTATAAAAACCTTATATGCCCCCAGGGCATAACTTAAAACCCTTGCCCTGAGGGTTGCGGGGGAGTATCCTCCTCAAAAACTTATGTTCTAACTGGAAATCAACAAAGCATAGTAAAGCATAACATATATTAAATACGTAACCTAACCTGGGTACCTTTTCCGCCCTTAAATCCCAAAAAACATTCATTTAAATATTGTAACTCATTGAGAAACCACACGCTTTGCAGTCATTTATGTATAGCGGTCTCTTGAGAATAGCCTGTTTGACGGATTTTTCGTGACTAGTTTCCTGGTACAATATATAAAAGTGTCCATATAACGCACCAGTACCAACAATTTTATACATGGTTTTTTTTTATCTTCCCTGCCTTAAATCTCGATCTATTTTAATTTTGCTTACGATTTCTTCCGTTTCCCATATTATAATCAATCAATCAATCAGTCAATAAATGTATATTCATTTTTAAATTTATCTTCCCGATTTATTGGACTCCTCATTTATCCTGAAAAAAACTCGTGGGCTTGAGAAAACTCTCCACGAGTATTTCCTTAATTTAGCGTTTCAAAATCATCTCGTGTCCTTAATTCGGTGAATTATGATTGACGGCTTTTTCGGCCAGACCAACTTTTCATTAAAACCAACTTTTACATTTAAAGCTTTATGCAGATCTGGCGTTCACCGAACAGCCTGGAGAAAAAAAAGCCTACTAAACAAAACAAAAACTTAGGGTCAATATTAGTCTAGACTTTCTGTTTATTTTGCCTGGACTAAGACATAGCTTAGAAGAGTGCCATAAGACAAAGGACAGTAAATACACAATGATCCCCTATGCTTATGCTCTATTTTCAGTATTACTCCATGAAAATTATGATTTATTTGTAGAAGTTTACAGACTGTAAAAACCTCGTGAGAGGATGCGGTTCACTGTCAGAGGTAACCGGCCCAAAGGAAAATCAGCTCAAAGGACATATTTTTTTAGCAATTCAACAGCTTTGGGAGTTCCTTGTGGTGCTACCCGCTTTGATTGAAAAACGTGGCTAATTGTCAGAGGTAATCCGCTCAAATGAAAATCAGCTCAAAGAAAATTGAGTAATTTGAAAGCGTTGGGAGCTCCCTGTGGTGCTACCCATTTTGATTGAAAAATATGACTCATTGTCAGAGGTAATAGGTTCAAATGAAACATCATTTGAGCATTTCGACGGCTTTGGGAGTTCCCTGCGGTGCTACCAACTTTGATTGGAAAAAACACAGCTCATTGTCACAAGTAATCGGCTCAAAGGAAATGTTGGCTTTAAGGAAACATCATTTGAGTATTTTAACGTATTTGGAAGTTCCTTGCGGTGCTACCCATTTTGATTGAAAAAATACGGGTCATTATAAGAGGTAATCGGCTCAAAGGAAACATCATTTTAGCATTTTAACGTATTTGGAAGTTCCCTGCGGTGCTACCCATTTTGATTGAAAAAATACGGCTCATTATAAGAGGTAATCGGCTCAAAGGAAACATCATTTTAGCATTTTAACGTATTTGGAAGTTCCCTGCGGTGCTACCCGCTTTGGTTGAAAAAATTCAACTTATTGTCAGAGGTAATTGGCTCAAAAGAAAATCCGCTCAAAGGAAATATTGTTTGAGTAACTTGAAAGATTTGGGAGTTCTCTGCGGTCCTAACCGCTTTGGTAGAAAAAATGAGGCTCATTGTCAGAGGTAATCACATCAAAGGAAAACCAACTCCAAGAAAATATCATTTGAGCAATTTGACAGCTCTGAGAATTCCTATTTTTTTTTATTAGATGTCAAAAACAAATTTTGATGAATTTCAAACAATTTATTTTTATACTGTATTCGAAGCAATCAGTTTTGTCTTAAGTGTGTCGTATCTTCTTTATTTACTCTCATTACCTTTGGCTGTATCCATGGGCGTAGGAAGGGGGGCAGGGGGGCAGCTTCCCCCCCTCTAGACCTTCAAATTTACATTAGATATGGCTGAAAAAGCAGATGGTTAGGAAAAAGCAGTTGATAAAACTCCATCACGCTATCGACTGCCCCCCCCCTAGACAATATGCTGCCTAATCCTGCCTAAGCCCATGGCTGTATCGTAATTGCCCAAGACAGTGTTCCCCAAGATGTGGTACGCGTACCGACAGGAGTGCGCATTGCAACGGACTTCTTCGAGGATATGCATCTTTACCGTGCAAGGGACAAGCTATTAGACGGGAAAGCGCATCTTAGATCAAAATTAAAAATTCAAGATCCAAATTATGACAAAATGTCATCTCAGCAGAAACAATTTTTTAATTTACATTGTCCAAATAAGCGTTTGCAATGTAACAAATAAGATAATAAAGTAACAAATGTCCAAATAAGGTACAATGTTACTTGTATCTTTTTTTTAATATGGCCAATTTTATTATTCTTTTACTATTACAATAGGTATGTACCAAAAAACTTTCTTGGTATGCAACAAGAAAGGTATTTAATGTGGCCCGAAAAAGATATTTTAAATTTCCAATTTCTTTAAATGTGTTATATTCTCTTTTCTCACTCACATAGCAAAGTCGTTTTTACAGTATCTTAATTGCCTAGGAAAAATCTTCCCTCTGAAACAACTGGTCTTAATTCGCATAAAAAAGCCAAAGATTATTTTTAGTTTTTTTTTTAGTATCTCTTAGCTTTTTGAAGAAAAGTTTCTTCTAGATTTTTTTAATTACTGTATTACTGTTGTCAAGCTAAGTTCCATGAAGACCCGAAAATTAAAAAGTAAATTGATAGATTTCCAAAGTGGCCACTACCACCTCAAAAGAGACGTTTGATACCACCATATGGATCAATAATGGTCCTTCTTTTAATAAATTGGAAAAATAGGGTGCTTATGTGTTTTAGCGACCACACTTTGTTCTTGATCTGCAATGAAACCGGTTTTCTTTGTCCACTCAGAGATTGAACACTATGCGGGAATATTTTATTTAAATGTTTAATATATAGAGGTGGATGGGCTAAGGTATTAATATAACACGGTTTGGGCGGCCCGTTTTCACTAATTTTCTGCTGTAGGTTCCATAATTGTGTCACTAAAGTATTATGTTTTCATCATATTTTGGTGTTATTCATTAGGATTAGCCTTACTTCTTCTTTGATGTGGCCGTTAAAACACATAAGTACCAAAAATAGCATTTTTTTTTGTTAACTAAAAAAAAAAAAAAAAAAAAAAAAAAAAAAAAAAAAAAAATCCAGTGTAAAGTAAATGTAATCTTTGATTTCACTTTTTTTTGAAGTGTTAAGTGTTTTTTTTTCGTATTTCTAAGTATTAAATACTATTATTAGGTTAATGTAGTGTTTTATTTAAGTGCTTTATGATGATCGATGATCAAAGTTTATGTTATTTGTGCCTTTCTATGTTATTTTACTATGTTCATGGCCGTATATTTGACTTTAAAATACGCTAATCTATCTATCTATCTAATATGCAGAATAATAGTACCAAACACATTTTGTATGTAGACCCGCTATACTTAACCCCTACTCCCCCCCCCCTAAAGAGCAAATCTATAGCCCAAATTTATTTCTAAAGTGACGAAGAAACTAACGAAAAAATGGTTTGTTCTTGAGTTTTACACAGCGTAAACTTGATTGAGTGGCGCATAATACACAAGTACCAAAATTCCTTCCCCATACGGAAATTAAAAAACAAGATTCATTTAAAATTCTCAAATTTGGAAAGCCTTATTTTCTACGGGGGGGGGGTATTTTCCAGGGGGCATTTTCCACGGGGGTGGGGGGGGTATTTCCGCGGGGGGAGGGGTTATTTTCCGAGAGAGAGGGGGGGGTATTTTCTGTGGGGGGGGGTATTTTCCAGGGGGTTGCACTACGTGACATCAAAATTTTGACATTTGCCAAGTTTCCTAGCACTGGACTAATTGGATAAAATGAACAAAATCAAACTATTTTATTGTTTGAAATTCATGCTTGCAAATAAGGTTTGAAGTTACGGTTTCGAAAATAATGTGACAGAACAATATGCTATTTCCCATGAGACATTTTAAACGAAACAACTCAATATCATTGAAAATTTGCTAGCTGTGGCTACAGTAATCGAAATTATATAATAAAACACATTTTAGTATAGATAAAAAACGAATAAACGAATATAGATTAAAAAACGAATAAAAACGAATAACGAATAAGTATGTTTCAGCCATTTGGGATGGTAGTGATTTATACTAAAATCTTTTTTAAGCCTTACACAATTGGAACGTTTTTGTATTAAAAGCTTTAATTTTCCTATCTTTACGATTGACGAGGAAACTAAGGCCTTTGTAATTTTTGAAAACTCTTTAGCAAATTTAATCATCCTTTAAAATCATTTTAGAATTTTGGAAATATATCAAGTGTATTCAACCTTGAAGGGCTGGCAAGACCGTATCTAGGGGGGACTCTAAAGAGGTTTACCCCCCTATATTTGTGTCCAGCTCGTGAATACGCAACAAAACTGCATATAAACAAATTTTTGATGCGTTTTCTAATTTGTTTTGTACCCCCCCCCCCAAAAAAAAACAATCCTGAATACGGCCTTGGGGGCTGGATATAAACGTAAAGTCGATAAAAGAGATCCATCCCACGGTGTCTTTTGGATTACCGCATTTAAAATAGCTTCATTCGTGTAAGTATACATATACAATTATACATACACACATAATATATATATATATATATATATATATATATATATATATATATATATATATATATATATATATATATATATATATATATATATATATATATATATATATATATATATATATATATATATATATATATATATATATATATATATATATATATATATATATATATATATATATATATATATATATATATACATATATATATATAGTTTAATAGATATACTTGGAAATTTGCATAATGGATATATGCTTGGTTATATTTTCAATATAACTCCTCTCAATTTTGTGTTCTTTGTCAAAGGGCTCCTTCCTTGAAACAAATTTTCCGAAGCCATTGACGCAGAAAAAACTATAGCTTCCATTAACTTTGAGAAGACTATTTGACAGAACACAAGTATCGATGGTTTTAAAGGAAACATTCGGAAGTTCTATTATTTAATTTTTTTTAAACGAGCTCCACTTTTATCCTTAATTTGTATTTTTCTTCGTTTCATAGTTGTTTTATGTTAACAAAGACTGCCTTTTCAACAATGTAGTTTTTGGTATTTTCACTTAAAAATCGAGAGCAAAGGAAAATGCCCCCTAGATTTTTAAATATATGATTTTCATATGTGTCCATTAAAAAAAAAAATATCTTGACCTATCCTATATTTCATGAACTGGCACCCCTGTTTGTCCGCTCTATGGAAGCATTTTCCTCTTAGTGTAAGCCAGGGCTGTATCCAAGATTTTTTTTTGCGAGGGGGAAGGTTTCAAAAGGAACTTTTCGGGGGGGAGGGGTTTCAAAAAGCTTTAAAAACGTATCGAAAATTTGTTCATATTCATTTTTGCTACGTTTCTTATGAGTTAGACGAACATTTCGGGGGGAGGGTTTCAAAATCCCCTAACCCCCTTGGATACGGCCTTGGTGCGAGCCTATGATGACTGAACACGCTATTTACTCTAACTATTCTAGATTTCCTGCATTACTTCCAAAGACTCTTTAAATTTGTTAATTATCTGATTACTCGACAGGTGTCATGCGCTGTTGCGATAACCCGCCCCCCTCAAGGCAAGTTCGTGCCAGATGGTAGCCGTGCAGCAGCCACCTGGTCGCGTGGCTGGTTCCAGGTGATTTCAATTAAAATAGTGGGATAAGCTGAGGAGTGACAAAACGAAGGGTTTGAAGCTGGGGGTTTTTGTTGCTTAACAGGAAGTTGATATTCACTGGTTACGTTTGTTGTGTCTTCAAAGATGTATCTATGTGGTAAATGCTTGTTGCCAATGGGCTGTATTCTAGTGAGTTAGAATAAATATTTGCGCATTTGAAAATATTTGACAAGGGTTTAGACCACAGTTCAGATCTCTTCTATTATGCTTTTATATCGGACTAGCAGCAGCAGACACGCACGCAGGATTTTTCCCCGGGGGGGGGAATAATTATGGAAAAAATAGTTCATAGCTTGAATAAGAAGTCCCAAAAATTTGGAAAGATTTAGGATTTCTGGGGGTTCAAAGTCTGCGTGCATGCCTGAACATAGAGTATACAATGCCCCCCCACCCTTTTAGCAGAAATTTTTTACAAGATTTAATGCTAGAAATAGAAACACTTGAAAGTTAACAGAAAAATAGTTCTTGTCATTTTTTCGTTTTCAAAATGAGGTGGGATTAAATCTCACTCTCTTCTCTTTATTAAGTTAAAAAAAGTTTTTTTTGCAATTGAAAGTAAGGAGCATATTAAAACTTAAAACGAACGGAAATCATTCCGTATGTGAGGGTGGCTCCCCTTCCTCAACCCTCGCTCTTTACGCTGAAGTCTGAAAATAAAAAAAAACCTTCTCATTCAAATTCAACGGCCTTGTATTTGAGTAGTCTTTCTTGCAGAATTATTGACAAAAAATAAAATCTTAGCATAAAGAGTGAGGGTTGAGGCAGGGGCAGCCCCCTTAATATACAAAACACTTTCTGTTCGTTTTAAGTTTTAATGTTGCTCCTTACTTTCAGTTGAAAACACTTTTTTCTTATTTGATTCTGACCATTTTTTAAATCATGCCAGGAAAGCCCTTCCCCTGTGTGAAATTTCACTTGGAAAATTCCCTCCATAAGCTTTGTTCCCCCGGGGAAATTCTCTCCTTAGAAAATCCCCCCTCTCAAATGTGTATTTCCCAATAATAAATGCTACATGTGCACATGTAACATTTATTATTGGGAAATGCACATTGGGAAATACAAGGGGGAATGCCCCTTGTTCACATGTTATTTGCCCCTTGTTCATGAACAAGGGGCAAACAGCATGTGAACAAGGGGCAATAGTAAATAGTTTTCCTCGAATCTTTTTGACCACTTAAAAAGAGTACTAGAAATTTTGGTTTCCAGTAGAATGAGCCTTCTCTCGATCTTGAAAAAAAGTAAACACGCGTCGTTGATCTTTCATCTAGCAAAAAAACGAAATTCCACGTTTTTGCATATACGAACTTGAAACCTCTGCAGCAGGATTCTCTTATATGCTGAATCTGATGGTGTGATTTTCCATTAAGACCGCTTGACTTTTTAAGGGTTTTCCCTCCTTTTTTCGAAAATCATTTTTCGCAAATTTTCTCAGACTCGTAGCTTTTGATTGGTATCAGTAAACCTAAGGAATCTTATACATTTTGGAGTCAAGAGAACCAGTTAATTCTTTTGATTCATTAATTGTTATCAAAATTCGCTGTTTTGAGTTTTGGTTGCTATTAGGTCGAGTCGCCGCTTACTTACAGCTCGTTACGAGCTTTTTGACGGGGAACATGTCCCCGTCGAAGTTTGCCCTCAATATTTAAGTTTGAAATCAAGTCGGCCTTGAAGGGATTTTAATTTCGTATAAAAAGTGACAATTCATTATAAGAAGCAAAATATTAAACATAAGTCAGTATTTGTAAGGGGGCTGAGAATAGCTCGGGGCTAATGTAAACCTTATTGCTTGATTGGCTTTTCAAACGAATACCTGAATTATTTCTAGACGACTCTTCAGGAAAACATCTAGGAAAAATTCCGAAAAACTCAGGAAAACTTCCAGCACCTCTTCCTCAACCTTTGGAAGCGCCTTGATTGTAAGTGCTATATTTGCAGTAAATGGTTTCAATTTGCAAATCCACCCCTTCATCCTCTATCAACTAGTTCATAGATTCATGTATTCTTTCTATTGGTAAATGGGTTCAAGTTGCAAAATCCACCCTTCTATTTTCTATCTATCTGTATCTTCCTCTATCTGGTGGTTACACAGGGACTCTTTATCGATGGCTAACAAATTTGTAACCCAATGTGATTGGCTTACAAGTATAAATCATCGGCTTGTTTAGGCATAAGCCAATAAAATTAAAGCACACCTTTTATCATGAAATTATAAAAAAGTGACATTTCTTGTTCTCTTTCGTAACACCGAATTACAAAATAATAGTGTATCAGAAAGAAATCTAAAACTCAAAATTTAATTTGCTTTAAAACCCAGGCGAGTGAGAGCACGGATGTAAACAGTTAGTAGATTCATCAATCATAAACCGGTTTCCATTCCATACATAAGCTCCCTAAGTCTCTCCACAACTATAAGAATATGCTGTAGTGGCTGTTACACTGGGATTATTTATTTGTGGCAACCATATTTTTTACCGAATGCAAATGGCTTATAAGTATCCGTCACAGACGCAAGGCAATCAAATTAAAGCACACCTTTTCTCACGAAATTTTAGAAAAGTAAATTCTCTTTTTCTCTTTAAGAATATTGAATTGGTTAAAAATAATCCAGCCTATCAGTAAGAAATCTAGAAAAAGTCAAATGAAATCTGTTTTAAAATCCTGGTGATGGAGAGGCCGGATGTAAAGCGTAAAAAATATAGTTGATTCGCCAATCATAAACCGGTTTACGCAAGTTCCATAAGTATCTCTTAAGTGGCGGTCACACTGGTATTATTAATCGGCATTTTTCAATTATTTTGAGTTGTCTTCGCAATGAGTTATGTTCATGGGTTTATTATCAGCTATTGTCATACTCTCCCACTACTTTCATGCTTGTTGCAGGTATAGAGTACTTGATATTATTGATAACTTCAATGGGAACTTGCTTCCTTTGTGCAATTTGGTATAAATGTCAGTTGCACTGCGGGCGGGAAAACTATTAAAAATGTTGACTAGCTACTAACATAAGAAGTAACATAATTTAATGATGGCGCAAAAATTGCGATACATCATACACATTAGCATATGCATATAGGCTATGCAGGATTGTTTCTGTGGGGGAGGGGGCAATGATGATAAAAATTTAGGTACTTGGTCACTATATGGGACTTTACAAGGAAACCAGTCACGAAAAACCCGCTCATTCAAGAGACCGCTATAGAGTAATGCAATGCAAGGCGTGGTTTTCATTGCGTTTACCATATTTTAATTGTTGTTTTTTGGGGTTTAGGGGGGGCGGGTACCCAGGTTGGGTTAGGTTCCGTATTTAATATATGCTATGCTTTACCCCCCCCCCCCCCTAATGTGCAAATGTATATCCCAAATTTATTTCTAAACTCATAAATTCCGTAATAAATGGAATAATTTCCATATAAATAGTCGGCAAGTAGACTACGAAGGAATTCAATTTTGAGAGGGAAGTACCACCCTTACCAGGGCAGCAAAAAAGTTTTTCTGGGTGAGCATAGATTTTATACCCTCTCAGTAATTTGTGCGTCCCCTTTTTGAACTTAAGAGATTAAATATTCCCTCTCCTTCTTTCCTCCCCTTTATTTTTGTTTATGTATCGTGATTTAGTTAGATTAGTTAGACTAGGGCTTTTAGAGCAATATAAATTATAAATATATTATTATTATTGTTAGTATTATTGTATAAAACAAAGAGATAAAAAAGAAACATCAAGACTAAGAAAACCAACGGAAATATGGCCAGAAGAAGGAAAAGACAAACTAAATGACGCGGATAAAACTGTATATAACGCGGATTTGCCTGTATAAAACAGGACGTTTTCAACGCTGATGGAACAAAGATAAAAACTAAAATCACCTAAAAACAAATAAAAACCAAAACCAAGGAATAAAACTAAATTTTAAAAGAAACTAAATAAAGAACTAAAGATAAAACCTAAAATAATCTATGAAATCTCAAATTAAAATAAATAAAATTTGAAACTAAAAACAAAACAGAAACGAACCAATATCGATGTATACAATTAATACCTCTATGATTGACCACAATAGAGTATCAAACAGTTCGTGGTAGCGAACTGTAAGCGGGGAGTGACCCGGCTCAATAGTAACCGAAACCCTAAAAAACGGAATTTGGATACCAATGCATCAAAAGGGTTAGATTTTCATGCTGATTTCAAATATATAAGTTTTATCATGTTTGGTCTTACCCATTAAAAGTTACGAGCCTGAGAAAATTTGTCTTATTTTTGATAAATCTTAATGAAAATCCCACTATCAGATTCAGCGTATCAGAGAACCCTACTGCAGAGGTTTCAAGTCCCTCTCTGCAAAAATGTGGAATTTTGTATTTTTTGCTTGAAAAAAGATCACAGATATGTGTTTATTTTTTATTTATTTATTTATTTTTTCCCCAGGTGTGATCGTATCGACCCAGGAGTCCTACAATATCGCGAGAGGACCCATTGGAACGGAAATTAAAAGTTCTCATTCTTTGCTCAACGTCACCGGATCGAAGTTTTGAGATAGCCATTTTGTTCAGCATAATCGAAAAAATCTAATACTATGTCTTTGAGGGTGACTTAATCCTCCAGAGTCCCCGTGGGAAGGGCTTCAAGATATGAACTTTGCCGATTGTTTACATATTATATTGGTTATTGGGAAGCATACAGACGTTTTCAGGGGGAATTTACTGGTGGGGGGGATCGAGGGGAGGGGGTTATGTGGGATGATCTTTTGATGGAGGAATTTTTCATGGGGGAAGAGAATATTCCATGAAGGGGACGCCGGACTTCCCAGTATTATTTAAAAAACGATCAGAAATTAAATAAAAAACAAGTTTTTTCATACCTCGCTCTTTACGCTAAAGTTTTCTTAGTACTTTCAAAAGAGTTATTTATTCTAATTAAACGGCCTTTGTGATACAGGGGTTATTCTTAAAGAATTGGAACAAAATGCAAACTTTAATTGTAATTTAATTAATTGTATATATATATATATATATATATATATATATATATATATATATATATATATATATATATATATATATATATATATATATATATATATATATATATATATATATATATATATATATATATATATATATATATATATATATATATATATATATATATATATATATATATATATATATATATATATATATATATATATATATATATATATATATATATATATATATATATATATATATATATATATATATCTCATCCAAAAATTAACTAATGATAGTAATGCAAGTGATAGTACCCCCGTCCCCCCTCGAGTTGTCTTACCCTTCAACTTTACAGATACAGTAGAGAGAATATAGTGTTTACAGACGAGAATAACTGATTATTCCCTAGAGGCTACTGTCCGTCGGAGATGTGCGCGTCCGCTCTTTTCAATCCTTTCAAACAAAATCTAAATTAAATCAGTCGTGTTTTAGTATTCTAGCAGATAGGATGTAGGTGTTACGTTGATGAAAATGCAATTGAAAATTTAGTGTTTTGAATAGTCATATGTTTTACAATAAAAAAAGTTTAACGAATTGTTTTGTTCATTGGATGTGAAAAGCAGTATGGATCGTAAAAAGAAAAAGTGCTTTAAACTACATTTAAATTCAGCTGGCTCTTTCTGGTATGGGATACTTGGATTCCTCTTACAGGTAATTTATAAGGTCTTAAATAAGGTAAAATTCAAGATGAGTCCTGATTTATAAGGTAAAATTCAAGATGAGAAGCTTTTATGTGGTAAAATTCTAGTTAAGGCGCTGTTTACTGCCTTGGAAACTAGGCCTATGCTAATTGCACAAGGTCTAGGTGAATAAAATTCACGAATGGAGTCTCAGTGATCCTGGAGTAAGTATTTCGAAGAATCTACATCCGCACCTTCCCCCTCCAAAGGCCGCTCACTATTGACAAACTGTGCGGGCAAATAGGCCTATAGCATACAGCCTAGGACCTAGGCTAGCTAGTCTATATAATTTCATTAGTCATTACTGACATAGGGACTAGGCGAACATTCTATCCGATATGCGCTTTCTAAATATAATAATCCTTTTTCTCGGAAATGAACCCCCCTTTTCACCAATGGCTCTAGACAGGCTATAACCCTAACCAGCTAACCAACCCTAACCAGCCTAATATATTTTTCGGTTATTTTGCATCTGTCTAAGCTTTGTTTCTAGTAGCCTACAATTAGATTCCTTATGTTATGCTCTTTCCAAATATCATGGTTGCAGTTGCTTTCCAGAATAGCTCTAGCCCAGTAGCCCATGTATGAAAACTAAAAGAAAATGCTAGAATAACGAAATTTTCTCTTTATGATATTGCAGCATGTTTCTCGTAGGCCTATTCAGATTTTCATGTTTCCGTCCATCGTTACTCAAACTTTTATTTCATTTAAATTATATTTTTGTCCACAATTTGGTATTGACCAAATCTTTACTGTGCGTCAGCTGATGGAACGGTTCATCGAGTTTAACAGAGACCTCTATCAGCTCTTTATTGGCTTCCAACAGGCCTTTGACCTAATATGGAGGAAAGGCTTGTGGCAAATTCTAAGACACTACGGTGTCCCAGATGAAATAGTCAGAATCACTGAGGACATGTACCACCAATTCGAAAGTCAAATACTGACCACTGGTGGGCTCTCTGGTGAATTCCCATCAACTTCCGGAGTCCTGCAAGGATGCACCCTCTTGTCAGACTTGTTTAACCTGTTTCTGCATGCCATCCTCTCCCTGATACCCGTCGAATATGGAGCCAGAATAGAAGGAATCCTAATTGACAGACTAGCATATGCGGATGATATCGACCTGACGTCCACTACCGCGCAAAAACTCCAGAGTCAGGCTGACTACATCTCCCAAGCAACGAAGCCGTTTGGCATGCAGATTAACGCCAACAAGACCAAAATAATGGTCACATCACTACAGGAGATAACAAATCCCCCCTCGATAGTAATAGACGGTGAACAAGTGGAAACAGTCGATCAATTTCTTTACCTCGGCAGTCTTTTGCCGGCTGACAACTGCCACACTGTCGACATTAAACGCCGCCTCGGTCTTGCCAGCTCTAGCTTTAAAAGGCCATCAAAGATCTGGAAATCTAGCCACCTTTTGAACCATCTGAAAGTGCATCTATTCAACAGTCTGATCATACCCATTACTCTGTATGGGTGTGAAACCTGGACATTAAAAGCTGAACATTAACTGGACATTAACGAGTGCAACCTCCTTGCGTTCGAAATGAGATGTCTGCGCCGGATAGTCAAGATCAGATATACTGACCATGTCACAAACGAAGAAGGCTGAAGTCGCAAAACACTATCCTGAACAAAATCCGAAAATAGCAGCTGCGCTGGTTCGGCCATGTAAAGCGAATGAATCCCGAACGCCTGCCCAAGATCGCGCTTGAAGAGGCAACTGAAGGACTTCGGGCACGAGGAAGACCGCGTAAAAGGTGCAACTAGGCTATACTGAACTGCACTTGACAGAATAGCATATCGAGCCCTAGTTCATCAGATTCCAAGAGGATGTACGGGACTTAAGTAAGTAAGTAATTTGGTATAAATTTAGGACCAGTACTGGTCATAAGGAGCCATGTTAAGAAAATAATTCTTACTTCATAATAATCCTAGTTAACACATTTTCCAGGGGGAGCACATTTATCATCATTATTTTTTACTGCTGTACAATTATTTTTAACAAAATTGTGAAAAATAAACTTATTTGATTGCATTTTTCCGTTTTCAGTTATTCTATATTGGGAAGTTAAACACCATCACTGACATCTACCAAAAAGATGTGATTAGGCTAATATTAATAAAATTAGGTTAGATTAGGAGTTGGCTCTTAGGTGTTTGTTTTAAAACTATTTTCAAGACTTGAAGAAAAGACAAAATATTGAAAAATGTGATTGTAAAACTGGAAAAAACTAGGAACATAGTTAGGATAAAGGTGCTCTCCCTTGTTTAATATGTTAACTAGGATAATTTTGCATATTATAAAGTAAAAATTGTTTTCTTAACATGTCTCCATATGACCAGTGATGGTCCTAGATTTATACCCACAATTCTATTGAAATCCTTCGACGGAAAGCTTTTAACTGTGTCAAGAATGTAAGAGCCGGTTAAAAAAGAAGACATAGTGCAGGGGCGGATCCAGGATTTTTAAGGGGGGGCGCAAAATAGGTTGATCCGATAAACTTGTGTTAGGATCAAGTTTAATTAACGCAAATTTGCGTTAATTAAGTAAATTACGCTACTTAAGACTATGTTAGGGGGCGCGCGCCCCCCACGCTCCCCCCTGGATGCGCCACTGGCATAGCGTATCGCAACACAAGGGACAAATATATTGGTAGGGCTATGTCTAGGACCGTCAGGGGGGGGGGTACATTTTGAAATTAGCCATCTTGATTTTTGGACAGAGCATACAATAAGGAATCTAATGGTACTACTTATATTAGTATATTTTCTTTAGAAGTGGACAACCACTAAAGTAGGCAACATTTCAAAACCTACTGTAAAAAAAGTAGACTCAAACCAAAATTATTACAGAACACATTTTTCTCCATCTTTAAGACAGGTATGGATAGACCGGTTGTTAAGGTTAGGACAGAAATCAGATAGGAAATAAGAAATGTGTAGTTAGATTTTCTATTAATGTAGTTTCTTATTATAATAATCACTTCCGTCGCAATTGCATCCCAGGCCACCCCTCCTAACAGGACCAGATAGAACCCTGATTTTGTGAGTATGTGATTAATATTTTGTTTTGTTTTGTTTTTTCATAAAAGGAAAGCGTAGTTTTGTCCCAGCCCCTCCAGGGCTCTCAATTCACGAAACTGTAGGGAGGTCAAGGATGTTTTTTTTTTATTTGGATATTTCTTTCGATTTTATCGACAACTTGACTTCTTTGACTTAAGTCCCATCCGTCCTTGAAGATCGTCTTGGGGCCTCTTTCTTCGTAACGGCGTGGATGTGCCTTTTGTATGCTTTACGGTCTTCTGCTAGGCGAAGAAGGCCCGAGAGGCAGTGAGGTACAAAGTAATTCTTCCACCTTTTTTGGGGACGACCATGAGGACGAGAATCATGAGTTGGCCATCGAAGGTGATTTTTGGGAGACGGGACCGACTCATCCGTTGTACGTGACCGAGCCATCGAAGTTGTTGGAGCCGGATCTTCATGAGAATTGTTAGTTGTACTTTAAGGCGCTCGAGAAGTTCGACATTTGAGATTCTATCAAGGTAAGTGATCCCGCCGATGCGGCGGAGACACTTAGTTTCAAATGCTGCAAGTCGACGGTTGTCATTTACCTTTAGTGTCCATGTTTCACATGAGTAGATTGCGATGGGGATGATCAGGGTGTCAAAAAGTCGTGTCTTAAGCCGCAGAGACAAATCCTTGATTATCGACAAGTAGGGCGATAATGTGACCCGGGCATAAAAAGTGCTATTGCTAAATAAAAAGTCAATAAAAATTTCAATAATAAAATAAAATTTAAATAAATAAAATTTCAATAAAAACCTCTGTTGGGCTTAAGTTTTTATGGAGCTTGGGATGTTGGCGAAGGCCTGGGTCTGTGACCTCCTCCCAGGGTTTTCTCTTCACGAAAAATGGTGGGAGCCAGAAATGTAGGTACTTATCGGTTAACTGGACCACACGCGACAAGAACCCCCTTAAGAATCTGAAAGATCCTATTGAAAAACAGGTTTCCTCTTTCTAGTGAGGTATTGGTCACTCCGTGAAAAATATTGAATCTTTAGTTTTTTGGGGTTGAAGGGGCGAAAAGGGTACCTAGGATAGGTTAGGCTACGTATTTAATATATACTAAGCTTCACCCCAACCCCCCTAATGTGCAAAAATATAGCCCAAATTTGTATCTAAACTATTTTATTTTCTTCGTATTTTGTTTTATTTCATTAGCATTAACCAAACTTCACTTCTCGCGTGTTTCCCAGCTAACCGAAAAGTACCAAAATGTATTTTCAAAATCTAGGGTGGCAATTTTTTTTAAGGAAAATGTCAAAAATAGTATTTTTCGGGGACAGGCCCCCCTCCCTAATTGAAACCACTGTCTCCTCCTCCTATGTGCCTTCAATGCACTTGAAAAGGGGTACCCTAGCTGAAATAAGAGAAAAAGGTGAATTGAAAAAAGAGACCGTTTTTAGTACCAGAGTGAATGTCAAAGTCCATATTAGCATCTTTAATATCATACTTGGAATCATTGCGGTCAATGTATCATGTCACTCTAATAGACTCGAACTGAATAGGCTATTCTATTTAATGTCATTTGAAGTTTTTACTGTTTCAAATTGATTTTGTGTGGTCCCTTCCCCTCTGAGCGAGGAGACACATTGCCAAATTCGGATCTGAGGGTTTCTTTGTTCTCTTTTTTCTTTGACTGCTTTTAGACATCGATCATAATTTACATTTGATTAAAGCCAAATGCTGTTTTTTTTTGCGTGTTTTTTCTTGCGTATCTTCAGAAGTACATCGATTGAAATCGAAATGTTAAAATAAAAAAATTAGATTGACAGTGATTCCTTAAATTAGGAACATAATCGTCCGTTTATCTTACTGTGACCAGGGCATGTCCAGGATTTTTGTTCGTGGGAGCCGGGTTACAAAAAAAAATTGGTACTGTTCTATTAGCTGGATGCCACGGGAGAAATGAAGTTTGGTTAATGCCAATGAAATAAAACGAAATAGGATAAAAATATAATAGTTTAGAAACAAATTTCGGCTACATATTTGCACATCAGGGGGATGGGGTAAAGCATAGCATATATAAAATACCTAACCTAGGTACCTGTTTTTGCCCCTTCAACCCCACAAAACTAAAGTTTAAATATTGTAAACGGAGTGATAAACCACTGTTTACAATGCTCATCATAGCAATTCTCCGTTGAAGTAATCTGCTTGACTAGTTTCTTTGGTACTTGTCAATTAGCTGGAACCCACGCGATATATTTTATACGGAAGATGCTTAAGAAACTAGGATTTTAGACTTTTCACGGTTTGCCAATAATTTCCAGAAAGGGGTAACATATAATATATGTGGCAGAGCAGTAGCGTTGTAAATACTTGCCAGTAGTGGACGGTTAAATCTCGGAGAGGATTTAACGATAGAACCAAAGAAGTTGGATATCTATCGTTCGACATGTGAGATCAGGAGAGAGCGGGTATGCTTTAACCAGGTACCTATTGGCAACTCTAGATAAACTATTTTATCAACTGGTTTTACTGAGCAATCACCTAGTGTGACATTAGTAGGAGGGTCATTTTTGCAATTGTAAAGCAAGACTTCCGACTTTTGGGAGTTAAATCTCAGACCGACTTTCTCGTAATTGGACTGTAGACATGAGAATATTTCTGAAAGGCGGTTAAGCGTCCGGCTGAGATAATGTAGTTGTTGAAGAAATTGGGGGATAAAACTGCCCCCTGACGGGTACCTTTACGCACTGGTATCAAAGCTGACCGTGGGGCTGGCGGAAGGCCTTTATCGCGAGGGAGCTTGAGTCGCACGCGAAGTCGAGAGTAAGGATCACGGAAAGCCCGAATGATATTTGAGTTCACTCCCCTTTGAGTTTAGCAACATAAGCGCATGAATCAATGAATCAAACGCTCTCTGCAGGTCAAAGCCACCGATCGCTAGGCTTTCTCCTGATTTGTGTGCATCTAGGAGTGCATATGCAACGACATGGAGCGCTTCAGCACAACCAATACCGCGTTGGAAACCCAATTGTCTTGGTGGACTACAACACAGTTTCTCAAACTCATTATAATCAAAGGTATATTTAAAAGCACATCATTAAACGCCAGGCACAATTATATTTTAATTTTTCATATTCCTTGTCTTTGGAATGTATAAATACCCCTCAAAAAAGTATATTTCGAAATTAGGAGAGCATAAGACCTTCTGCCCTCTCCACCGAATTGACACCACTGGTTCTTCCAAAATTAACTATTCCTTATGATTAAAGGTATATTTAAAAGTACATCACTGAACAC
The DNA here is from genome assembly GCF_049724085.1 of Artemia sp. Qi Xiang Cuo. Taxonomy (NCBI): domain Eukaryota; kingdom Metazoa; phylum Arthropoda; class Branchiopoda; order Anostraca; family Artemiidae; genus Artemia; species Artemia sp. Qi Xiang Cuo. The sequence continues at coordinate 2,869,174 of NC_142797.1, read as the reverse complement.
CAGACACGATTATATTTTAGCTTTCCGTATTCCATGTACAGTATTTGATTGGAAATGTTCTGGAGATTCAGCCTTTCCGCCCATAAACTCACATTTTATATGCATCTGAAGTTGTCTTCTGCTCTTCTTATAAGATTACATCTTGTATTCGAGTACCACTTGGCAGCTTGGAATATTTATCAAACATATGTCAAAAGCTTTCCATTTTTCACAAGGGGACTTTCAGGTCATTTCCCTCAAGTCGATTTGTGAGTAATGAGGGAAGACTCCTAAGTAAGCTAGGCAGGGGAGAAGAAATGATGTGAATTGTGGAAATCAGGCCGCCTCATACCTAACCAAGTCTATATATTAAATACTTGATTAAAATATACCTGCATAGTAGTTTATCTCACTGAGACTAGGCTAGTTATCCCAGAATACAGACAGAGAGACCGGTTTTGCTCAGATAAAGAACAACAGTGTGGTTGCTATAACACGCAAGTACCCGGTAATCTTATAAAAACGGGAAAACGCTCCCACAGAAGGGCATGATCTCGATAACTATCCAGCGAATTCAAAATTTCATAGGATTCTGGAATGGGGTTTTCAAGCCCCTGTAAAAAAAAAACACACAATTTTATTTTCATTGTTTATTGTTTATCCTGTGCAGTTCTGGGTGACATTTTGTCTGTGAATCTGTTGAACATAACTCTAATCATAGATCCTGAAAGTCTTGCAAGGACTCGCCCACTGTCTCAGTATCGCTATAAATCGTCTTAACAAATTGAACTATTTTTTTTTTTACTTAGGAAATTCCTTTGAATCTTGTCAGTCACTG